>NW_010234083.1:0-12963 GCF_000690775.1 Eurypyga helias | reverse complement strand
CTTTCCAGTAAGACTCTCATCCCCCAGCAAAGCACACCTTCATAGAATCATGGAATATTTTAGGTTGGAAAAGACCTTTAAGATCATCAACTCCAACTGTTAACCTAGCAATGCAAAGTCCACCACTAAACCACATCCCTAAGTGCCTTGTCCACACACCTCTTCAATCCCTGCCGGGATGGTGACTCTCCCCCTCCCTGGGCAGCCCATTCCAATCCCTGACAGTCCTGTCCGAGAAGAAATTGTTCCTAATGTCCGATCTAAACCTCCCCCGGCACAACTTGAAGCCATTTCCTCTTGTCCCATCACCTGACACTTGGAAGGAGAGACCAACACCCCCTCTCTGCACCCTCCTGTCAGGGAGCTGTAGGGAGCGATAAGGTCTCCCTGAGCCTCCTCTTCTCCAGGCTGAATTCCCCCAGCTCCCTCAGCCGCTCCTCACAGGAAGTGTGCTCTAGACCCTTCCCCAGCTCCGTTTCCTCCTCCGAATATGCTCCAGCCCCTCAGTGTCTTTCTTGCAGTGAGGGGCCCAAACTGACCCCAGGATTTGAGGTGTTACTCGTACACAGAATTCATCTTCACATCAAGTTTGGTTGCATGAGGCTCCTCCAGAGACACCGTTCAAGCAGGAACAGCCTCTTTGAGTCCACAACAGGGCAAGGAGTGAATTACGTTTAATTACACACTGTCCAGGGTCTTAAGTATCAGGCCAAGTGTTACCAGATGTGCAGGGATCTCTGTCAAAGCGATCCGCAGGCCTGAATGCCTGTTAGGATATTTAATATGTTGGTATCTGGGGTGTGAGGGTCAGAGACGGGGGTTTCGATGCAGATGTTACAAATCTTTTCTACTCTTACCATCACCTTTTAATAACACCATAAATCATCAGGCACTTCTCAGGTGACCACATAATTGCCCATTTGTGTATCTGAGCAAGCTTATCCGGACTCTTACTCTTTGCTGCCAGCAAATAAGATCTGCTGAGAGCAAACTTCAGGCTTTTGCGTGCCCCATCTCTCCTTCAGCCAGTCATCTCTTGGCATATGTGCTTCAGATGCATCGTGGCAGCGCAAGAAGACAAGTAACTGATACAGGAAGATTAAAAAAAGGTTGAATGGGTCTGTTCCTCATGCGAGCCTTGCTGCTCGCAGTCCTTTGATTGCAGCAGAAATAAAAGATGGAAATTCACTGGAGGCAAAGGAATTAATTAAAAGGAGAATAAAGGAGCATCAGTCTGTTGGAGTCCTGGCATCAATTCTGAGACTAGTTTTGAAGTGGCAGCAGTTTTACTTGTTCTTTAAAGTGGTTCTTCTGTGTCCTGCACGGTGACTCGGGGAACAAGCGTGCAGCACATCAGTGACTGATGCTAACGGCCATCCAGGCACGAGGTGACCCAGCTGGCACTGGACCTACCTGCCTGCCCTGGGGACACCCAGCCACTGCCTCAGCATCCTTCCACCTCCTTCTGCTTCAAGGGTCCTTCTCCAGACCCCGGAGGAAAGGAGGTTTCTGCAGAAGCTGTGTGCCCTGCGAAGAGGGCAGGACTCACAGCAGTCGGGTCCCTTTGGGACCTCACACCATCCTACGCTGGGCTGCTCCCAACTGCTTTCTTCTGATCCACCGAGATCTTCAAAGCATGGTGCATCCTTCACCAGGCACCAGCACTCATTTGGGGCTTGTAAACCATCTGCGGACAGTTTCCTAATTCTGCAAGAAATAGCTGCTGAGGTTTTGCTGTAGGTGAGAAGAACGGGATCCACCTCCAGCTGAACCCCAGCTCAGAATGGCATGATCCCTACACAGCTATGCACGCTTGTATGGAACACAGAGCTCCAAAGCTTCCTTCTGGTTCCAGAGCCTTCCATTTTCTTGCCTTTGCAAGGTATTTCCTTCAAGCAAGAACTGAAACTCTCCCTGTCTCCATGACTCCTGGAGCTACAGCTCCAAAAATGCACCCAGTCTCTTGAGATTCATATCAAAACCTGAAGAGATTGTGCTTTAAAAGTTAATGATCAGCAAAGAGCAGGATCTGCCACTGAGAGCATCCCAGCTGAGCTGGGGAGGGTTCCAGCGTCTCATTTCTTTCCAAAGGACACTGGTTACCCCTCCTCTTCATCCATGAACTTGGCTCCAGCTTCACCCTAAAAGAAGCATGAGGTCTGGGGGCTGTTTTCGGGTCAAACTGGGAACATCGCACATACGACTGTGTGTAAGTCATCAGCCTGCAACATCCTGCAACCACGAACCCGGTGTATGTTAACACTTAGATGCAACTGGTCCGAGATGACATATGAGGCTCCCACAGCTGGAGGTAGGTGGTCACCAAACTTTGGCAAGACTGGCACATATTTTAAGCGCAAATCTGCCTTTATTTTAAAGAATATTTACCTACAAGAAAACGTTTAGAAGAGATCTAGCACCATTAGAGTGATTAACACTAAAAAGGAATCACCCCTTCATGGTTCCTGTTCAGTAATTCAAGTTTTATGAACCTTTTACAGGACAGACACCTTACTGTGATCCCTGCTACATCCTGAGAATACATCAAGCCCTCCCAGGCTTCCCAATGCACTTTAAAGCAGAGAAATGTTAATTTTTAATATACGTAAGAAGATCAGGACTGAACAAGGCCATCCCTTGTTATCTGCCTTGTAACAAGACCATCTCCTAAACCAGCCCAGGCATGCTGCAGAGACCTGCAGCAGAGCTGGGGGGGATGCTGGACACCCTTCATCACTCGCTGGAAGAAAGCGAGGGCTGTGGCGCAGGCAGCCAGAGAGCCCTGACCACGGAGCCAGGGGACAGGAGTTGACACCAGGATAGCACCCTCCAGCAAAACCATCTAACCCATGCTGCCTGAGAGATCTGAGCTTCAAACTCGGGTGATGAGCACTGCCATCCTCCTAACGAACCTCGTTCTTCACACAAGCTCCAAATAAAGCCCAGCTTCTGTGTCAGGATCCAGCCAGGCACAGCCAGCACCCCTGGAAACACTGGTGAGTGATAGCAGGATGGTGCCCTGCCACCCTGGTTTGGTCCCATCCCTGCACACGGCCCCTTCCCCGGAGCAGGACGCTGGGATGCTCCCACCATCACAGCCCCATGCCTCCAACACAGGCACCGATGGGGCAGCAGCACACGTCCTCTCCGCGAGGCAGAATCAGGCCTTGGGGATGCCTTTCTCCCTGCTCTTTCCGGCAGCAGCCCGGCCCCTGCCCGACAGCTCCTTTGTCAAGGAGAGGCACCAGCCACAGCTCCGCACCGCCCGGGTGGCAGCAGAGCGGATGCAGGTTGTCACGCTTGGGTCTCTGACACCGCAGGGGGATGTTCAGCTCCCTCCCTCCCCCCAAAATGGGCTTTTCATGGAGACAAACGATCCCTTCCCTCAACAAAACCGAAATTCTCAGCCGAAAGTACTTGGCAGCAACCCCTTGAAATTTTTCTCATGGCTTGTGTGGCTTAGGAACATGACTTTCTGAAACATAAAAGCAGCCAGAGGAAGGGGACGAAGCTCTTATTGAAGAATAACACCCCCCCCAACCCAGCTACATGCCCCACTGGGCTGTCGCTCGCAGGGATGGATCCAGCAGGTCCCAGCAGCTGGGAAAAGCTCTGCCCGGCCATCAGCAACCCACCCGGCCCTGGAGCATCACTGCCACGATAGGGCTGCATCCCAGAGGGGTGGACAGCGGTTTTTTGCATCCATAGAGAAGTGGCAGCCATGAGGGATTGTGCTGACAAGCCCCTGATCAATGGCACTTATCGAGCCCCCTCCACACTCCCAGTAATTGGAGGATTTCTTTGGCTTCCACTTATTGACATTTCCTCCCTGGCAGGTTGTCCGGGGGGGGGGCCTTGTCACTTGGAATTACAGGGTAGCTTAGCAGCACAGGCTGAATCGGGGGCCACGGCACGGCACGGCACAGGAGGCACCCGGCGAGGAGAGGTGAGGGAAACCTTCGAGGCAGGATCAGCACCCACGGTCAGCCCGGAGAAAGGAAAACACAGCATAATCCAACATAGGACTGCAGAGGCATTTCAGGATCCAGGCAGAGCAGGATCCTTCGGCTCGGGCAGGGAAGCAGGACTCTGCTCCCAGCTCCCCACCTCACTGTGCTGGGTTTTGTTCTCTTTGGGGGCTCCCAAGGAGCCATCCCGCCCTCGGCCGGGTGCCAGCGCGGGGAGCAAGGAGGGCAGGCTGCAGCCCAGGCTCCCCCAGGACTGGGGTTTGGGATGCTGCGGGCTCCGGAGCAGCTGGGAAGTTGGACGGCGTGGAGGGCTCCGGCAGCCCCCGCTGAGCGGCACCACGCAGCACCAGGCAGGAGGCAGAAGTGTGATGTGGCCTCTGGGGACGGGATCTGTCACTTTTCTTGTCCCTTCCCATCAATCACCGGCATCGGGTTGTTTTGGTTTTTTTTAATTTTGCACAATACAGCACCGGCCAAACGCGGCTGCTAATTCACCAGCCCCAAAGGGTGCAGACAGGGGCAGGTGAGGAGATGCCAATTCTTCATTCCAACTGCAGAAACACCTCCTGGGCACCCACGCGTGCCCGGGGCGGGTGTGAGCACAGGCACGGTCCCGCACACACGCACTGTTTAGGGGCTAAGTAATAAATCAATAGCAAAGTGGTCAGCCTTTCCCTCAGCAAGGATGCTTAACAAGGTCACATCCTTATTCTCTCCAGACTAATGAGTGGAGATTACTAATAAGATTTCAGTGACAAGTGACTATATTAATGTAATTCTCTCCTGCTTGTAATCAATTTTGTATGTTAAGATGCAGAGCGATCACAGCCCTTCACAGTGCTGCAGAGCTGCTGCCTGGGCTGGGAGAGGGGAGTTTTATTCCCCTCGAGTCCCTACCCAGCCATGGGGCTTCCTCAGCAGAGCACACCCAGTCCTACGAAACCACTCTCAGAAGGAGCCCACATCCCACTCCCAAAGCGCTGCTGTTCCCCTCAGCCACCTATGACGCTTCCGTGACTGTGCTTCAACAGCCCAACCAGCAGAAGTTTCCTGCAGCTGGTTACAAAAAGCTGATTTCAGCCGTTTCAGCCCAGATTTCAGCCAGGAACGGTGCTGGTCCCAGCACCCTGCATGCTCCAGGTCAGCATGGTTCGCGTCACCAGCGGCTGAGTAGGACATGCTGGAATAGGGATGCTCTCCTTGGTCTGTGGCTCCAGAGCATGTCAGACATCCAAAACCTGGATCTCTGCAGGCAAAGCCATCCCTGCTGTCCGCAAATACCATCAGCACATGGGGTCAGGCATTCACAACCCCCTGCATCGGGATCACGGGCAGGCTGACACACAGTTAGCCAGGCACGCTGCCGCTGCGCCCTGGTTACCACCCCCGTGGCCTGCCTGGCTGCAATATTCCCCATTTGCATTTCAAACAACTCTTCAGATCGAGAGCGACTCACTTAAAGAGATGCATGAATAATTTTGAAGACGTTTTAGACTTCTGTGATCTGCGAGCTGTCTCTGCACAGAGGGAGGAGGCAAAATCCAGGGAGGTGCTGCGAGTTTTCCACCCAGGACCATGACCAGGAAAGGTGAGCGTGTAAAACCTGAGCAGCAACACATCGGGACCTCACACTCAGCAAAGTCCCCAACTGCACAGCCCAGACGAGACTTAACAGTTGGACTTGATGATGTTAAAGGTCTTTTCCATCCTAAAAGGTTCTGTGACTCCAGGACCCAGCCTAGGACACACAATTCCCACTGTAATGCCAGCCACCTGGTGCCCGGGAGCTTGGGCAGAGCTCTGGTAACGAACAGAGTGGTTGCAGGATCAGACCTGCACTTCCCTGGACTCTCAGCACATCCGTGGAAAGCTGCAGTAGATTTCCTTGTGTGCAACCACCACGTCTGTCATTTCTTTATTGCAGAGCTGGCCCACCCCACGCAGGGGGACTCATCTGGACAAGTCTGCTAAGAGAGATCTGAGCTGGGTCCTGCAAACCCTGACTTGCGAGAGCAACGCCTGGCATCCCCCAGAGCTCCGCCAGCTGCCGGGGAGCAAGGACTGTGCTTCACACCACCTATTCCACATCCAGTCTGGACAAGTCTGCTAAGAGAGATCCGAGCTGGGTCCTGCAAACCTTGACATGCGAGAGCAACGCATGGCATCCCCCGGAGCTCTGCCAGCTGCCGGGGAGCAAGGACTTTGCTTCACACCACCTATTCCCACATCCAGCCTGTACATACCCTCGCAAGGAAGGGCTCACCTTAAACCATGGCCCCGGCGGTGCCTGGGCTGGACCAGACCCATCCAGTCTGCCTCCACCCTGCCGCAGGTCAGGCTTACAACCAAGTGCTTTCCAAAGACCTGCAGAAAACCACCCAAAACATCCCTCTGCTCCTCACTTGAGGCACAGAGGGAGATCCCAGAGCTCTGCCGGCTCCTGACCATCCACCCCAGGTAGATGGGCAGATGATGGGTTAGCTCTCCAGAGCAGGGCAAGGCGGGCACGGCTGGCAGAGCCTGGCACAGCTCTTGCCTGGGGGGCAGCTGGGCAGGCTGCACCTCCACGGTGCTGGGGGACACGGAGCATCTCGGTCTCCCCATGGCTTGGTCCTTGCTGGAGTTCTAAAATGAAGCATGAAAGCTGGGGCAGGAATTAAGTCAAGATACTCTGTGGTGGAAGGCAGCAGTGGAGACCCCCTCATGGGACATGGCTGGGGGGGACAGCAGATCTACCCAAGGGGCTCTGGGCTGGTGGCCATGCAACGCCAGCCTGCCCAAGCCTCTCTGGCAATCCCCAGAGCTGGGGTGTGGGGAAGGAGCTGCCCAGCTGAGGTCTTGCCCCGCTCCCAGAGCACCCACCAGCTCCTGCTCGAGCAGAGCACAGTCCTGAGGGACACTGGAGCATCCCTCCGACGCCGGCTGGCTCCCTGAGCAGGAGGATTTCCAAAGCCCTTTGAAAAGCCATTTAGAGCTAAGTCCTGGTATTAAATCTGGCCTTTCATTAGCCAGGTTTTCAATCTCTGCCCAAGCCTGTTTCAGCAAAAAGTTTTTTAAAAGGTCAGGAAGAAGCTTTTAAGCATATTTGCCAATTAACTATTGTAACTCCCTCCTCGACTGGATGTGAGCTGCCCACTTCCTTCTCAGGGGATGGTAATTACTGTTTTATAAATAAGCTTTGAACTCTCTTAAGTAATAGTCTCTCCTTCCATAAAAGCACCCTCTAAATCCACTGGCCTTTTCCACCTTCTGTCACTGTCTGGATCTAAAAATAATCTAGGGAAAAAAACCCCACATAATACTTTTAAGAGACTCAGAAACTCTCTCTTACTCTGTGATGACTGTTTCTCCCACCCCCCAGTAACGCGGCTGACCCTGCAGCTTTCACTGCTGTCTCCGAACTCTTCGGATTTGACATCTCCTCAGAAGTTCCCTGGAGTTATGTGCAGGCGATAAAAAAAGCCCTGTCTGTGTTTATACGTTTAAATTTCCAGCCCCTGAGGTTACAAAAGAGTTACTCGGGGGAGCTTAAGAAAAAAGGGCATGAATGAAGAAGTATTTTCCAAAGGCATTGATTCACTTCATATTCATTTCTGAAACCAGCCCCGTGATTTCTAGGTACCCGGCTTTATATATTTATTTAAGCAGTCTGGGATAGCAACACTGGCAGCCTTGAAATCCTTTAGAAACTCAGGTTACTTCTGCACACCCCACTGCACAGCCTGTATATAAACCCACCCTTTATTTAAAAGGGAGCGCGCTGGGGAAAGCACTCCTCAGTCGGGAAACCCACCACTCGTTCCACTCTGCAAGTCACAGTTTTTATACCCCCACCCCCCAGAAAAAAAAAAAAATATCGCAGCCAACACTAACACGCAGCTTTAATCACTTTAGCCTGACATCCTACATAACAACATGTGGAATAACCCGGCTTAATTCTGCCTCGCAGCTGAGCCAGCCTAAAATTCCGACTCCCAAACCTGCTCGTATCAGCAAGAGGCACTTCGTCGGCTTCGGGTCGGGAACCAAACTGCCGCGTGAAAGCGAGGGAATAACGTCAGCGTGGAAGCCGGGGGGGCAGGAGGGCCAAGTCACGCTCCTTGCCCCGTTGCCGCCTCGGTGCCGGTGGGAAAACGCCCCTAAACAAGGCAGGCACAGCCCCTCGCACCGTCCCTCGGTAATACCTGCCTCGGATCCCATTCAACGGTTTCAAATGTTAATTCCTCGTCGTGGCAGTAAAAGCTATTTTTAATCCCACGTGAAAGCAGTTTGCAGAAGACCAAACTTCGCACGTATTACAGATTCCTCCCCCGCTCCAGGCACCGCTGTGTTAGGGGGCAGTAAACTGGGGGTACGCCATCGCGGGGAGACCTGTCCGGCTGGCAGGGGGACACACGGTGCTTAAGCCCTGTCCCAAGTGTAGAGCTGGGACTAAAGGGTGGTATGAACAGCCAACGATATAAAAGGGACACAGAGCCCCTCTATGCACGGACGTGGTTTTTCTAACAGCAAATCCAAAGTATTGTGCAGCAAGTAAAAGCCTTGAAATAGTATAATATAACTTCATAGTTACAAAAAAAAAAAATTGCAGCAAGTAAAAGCCTTGAAATAGCATAATACAACTTCATAGTTACAAAAAAACCCAGTTTTTTCTCAGATTTCCTGCATTTTTGGGCTTATCTTCTAAACGTGAGGGTGAGGATACAGGAAGCTAATACAAAAGCACCTATTCTTGTAATGAAACATAAAAAAAAGGAAAGAAGAAAGAAGAGATCACGAAGTAATAAACCCAAGAAGCACGCTGCAGGACTGAGCAAATGCAAATGTAGGAAGAAAAACAAGGGCCACTCTCAGCCGTGGAGTGGTGAAACCGAGTCCATCAGCAGAACAGATTAGCTGGTATCAATGAATAAAGATAATGTCCCGGAGCAGCTCTCCGTGCATCGCCATCTGACTCCTCGCAAGATCCTTTTGTCTCTTCCCACCTATGTATTTCTTAAATGTGCCTGTGAAAAGCTCTCCCTGGAAGGGGATACACGCTCCGTGCCAAAACG
Organism: Eurypyga helias; assembly: GCF_000690775.1. NCBI lineage: Eukaryota > Metazoa > Chordata > Aves > Eurypygiformes > Eurypygidae > Eurypyga > Eurypyga helias. The sequence goes on along the minus strand of NW_010234083.1, from coordinate 3,941 downwards.
CAGCCGGGTGACTCCAGAGTAGCTGAAACGTCGGGTTTCATTCAACAGCTTGCGCTATAGAGTGTCTTGATCTGTCTGTACAATCACAACACACACAAAAACCCCTGAAGGCATCTACTTAGCTCTACTTTTCAACTGCCAATAACACTCACGGCAAAAGTCAAAAGAGCAGCGTTGGAGCCGCGTCCTTTCCCTGCCGCTCAAAGGCTTCAGGGCTGCAAGGTTGGGAGATAACAAAGTCTGGCTCAAGAAATCCTGGATGCCTTTCAAGAACGTTATTAGCTCCCATGAATGGGTTTGAAGGAGGGGAGGGGGAAAAAAGCCACACCAACCCACATCGCACGTAGCACCTCGCTGCTAAACCGTCCACCACCCCTGAGCACAGACTGGGACCCCAGGCTGGGACCCCCCCAGCCCAGTTCAACGCATGCACAGAAGCGGAGTGCGAAGAGTTCCTCCCCCCGCACGCGAACCTGCGTGAGCTGCACCTGATCAAAAGGGAAAATGGTAATAAAAAGCTAAATTCAGCCTCCCGGGGATTCAGAGCTCCGGGACAGCTCTGCAGCGCTGGAGGATGCTCACTGGCGATGCTCCCTCGCCGTGTGACATGGGTCCTGCTTGGCCACTCACCAGGAAGCGTTGGCCAACTGTAACTAGCCATCCCATACTCCATTTTACTACTTCTGCCCCAAACTGTAAGAAAATAAGGAACCTTTCACAACTCCTACGAAATCCAGCGCGTGTCACCACCCAGGGCACAACTTCGCAGACCACAGCCCCGGCACTGCTTTCCCGGGATGGGAAGGGTGGTTGGGAGCCTTGGCCCAGCCCTGTTCCCGTGTAACTCTTTCTTCAGCTATTGGAAAAAGGCAGGAAGAGGGGATGGAAATAGGGAACTGGGATCATAGATCATATGAAGAAATACAAACAGAGCAAAACTGTTGCATTGTGCTGATGTTGCTGCAAAGTTGTGGTGGATGGAGAGAAGGGAACTGCTCTTTGCATAAGCTACAACAGGCTGAATTCCCCAAAACTCCCTCCTATGCAAGGCAGCATCGGCCAAGACCCTTCCCTGCGCTGCCTTTGTGCCCCACAGTCACCGTTATCCACCGCATCTCCCGCCCGTTTCCCCACGGCACCAGACCTGCCGAGGCTGCGCCGAGGCACGGTGCAAGGCACACGGCGCGGTCCAAACCCCCGAGCAACGTCGGGCGGCCACATGGGAAACGAGTCTGGCTCCGGCAACCGAAACGGGAACAATCCCATGCAGAGACCACAGCTACATCCCAAAACATCGCCAGCGGAGCAGAACAGCATCCGCGGGAGAGCTCGCCGGAGCAACAGCTCCATCCGCACAGGCGGCGTACGAAATGCAAACACCCCCGAGGCCCCCAAATGCTGCCTGTGGCCCCAACCCTGCTCCCCCCTGCACCGGGGTCCCTCGAGGCGCTGCTCTGCAGACACCGAGGGGGTTACACCCCATAGCGACGCAGCCCACAAGAGCAGTTTTCTCAATTCCCACAGGCCAGGGCAGGATTCAGCCCCGTGCTGTCACGCTGAGCATCTCCTCAGATTTTTGTGATGAAGTTCTACATAGCACGGGCAAACATCTCAGACTCAATTAAGCTCCTAGGTTTGCCTTCACCTACGCTCCCGGGAAGCAGACAGACGACGGCAAGGTTCCCAGGTTCCCAAACAGGACACGGGCACTCCCCGTGCCGCTGCGTGCGCAGAGGAGTAGACACACCAACATCACTTCTTTCTGTCTGGGTTGCCTTTAAGCAGTACTGAGTGCCAAAAAAATTAAGTGTTTTGCTTTAGGATAAAATGTCACGTCATGCTTGGATTATCCATTAGGTAATTTATGTTACAGTCTAGAAAAGGTGTTTAATCATCTTATAATTAGCTAAACCTACAGTAACTCAAGGAATTTCATAGGAGACCCTTGCTGCTTTTGCAGGATGTTTTCACTAGCAAAAAAGGGCTGCTTAAAAAAAAAAGGATTTTGGTCTATTTCAAATTGAAATAAAACAAAACACTCTGGTGAGAACAAACGGTTACAGTCAGTGACTTGGGTTAGAACGTAAACTGCTCGGCACCCACAAGCAGCTACTCCTGTCACCAGAGTGAAATCGCTATGGGATCAAGCAACCAATAAAGAGCAAAATAATTCCGTGGCGATATTTCCGAAGGAATTTTTTCTTCTCTTTTCACATTTACTGAAGACAAGCAACAACCTACAGGTGCCTTCGGGCCAAATATCTTGGCATAAGAAGCAGTTGGTGTAATTTTGGTTTCCTAGCAAGTTCAAATATTTTAAAAATGTTTACACCACTTCAAGATACTCATTGGAAAAACCTGAACTTCTGCCCAACTTCTATTTCCCTCCACTCAAACACAGCCCAGCTTTAAATGTTTAGCTCTGTCTGGCTTTCCCGGGAAAAAAAAAAACTCGGTATAGCAGGGTCTTATAGGAAGACAAAACAAGAGGGGCAAAGAGAAGAGGAAACTAAGGAAAATTGTGATGGAAAACATGCTTGCTCTGTGCAGTTAAAGCAAAACATCTCCTGATATTTTTTCCCTCACTGGAAGGGATGCAACTCCTTCCCCGCAGGGCGTACGCTTCCCTGCGACACACCTGGCTGCGCCGAAAGCCTTCCCTGCTCTGTTTCTCCAAATCTGCCATAACCACACGCAGCAGCATCTTCCAACGTCGTGCTGGTAGCAGGCCAGGCTCCCTGCAAGCACTTACAGCATGAAAAGCTCGCTACACAGCAACCCACAACTACGATTTATCTGTTCTGCTCTCGCAGCAGTCCATCCTGCAAACGTCTCACCGGACCGCGGCGGGCGATATGAAAGCTTTCGATCTTCCACGCTTTAATTATGCGCTCGCAGTCATTAAACTCCCGTTCTGCCGAGACCTATCCCGCAACACCCGCCCCAAAAGGTTAGTTATCATCATTATTGTTTCTAGAGCAGCGTAGATACAAACGGAGCTGAGAAATGAGCTAAATAAATCACAGCGATATTAATACAGCCATAAAAATAAGTGCGCTACTTACTGCGTTTGAAGGTGTGTTAAGTCAGTAAGTTTACGGTCCAGATGTGGTCTCACAGAGCTGAAACTCTGCGGGTAAAATTACCACTAAAATTACACTTTCCATTAAACGCGCTGATTTTCACAGCGTATTATTTTGGCGAGGATTGCTCAAGCTGCAGCCTTCCCCAAAACATCGAGAAATATTAAGAGCACGGAAGAAAACGGAGTATTCCCGCGGGGTTTGGGGAGAATAGGATGGAGAGGCAGGAAAGGATAGGGAGAGCTACTCCTTTTATTATTTTCAGATGTTTTCTCTGAGAACACCGCAGTGCTTTTATAAATCTACACATTTGGACTCTCTTCAAAATAACGGACCAGATTCTTTCACTGCCTTCAAGGGACTTAACGCTCCGACTCCACTTGGCCCAGCCATGCTGGAGCTGGCCAGGAGACGGGAGTTTAATGGACACCACATGCACAGTAGCTGCTCCTCCGAATGCTTTATCGCCCGAAGAGTTCAATTCCATTGAAACCTTCAAAACCAAACAACTCCCTCGAATCAATACGGCCTGGCCTTTGACACAAACCTACCGAGGAATTCAAGCGATACCGCTTTACCCTTCCCCTTCCTTCGCCGCTTCGCCGTTTCAGTGCGCCAGGATCAAGCCTGGTCCTGCAAGCCCCGAGCTCCCTTTCTAAGGCACTGGAATAGCATAATTCCTAAGGGAACCCAGCGGGGAAACGGTGGGATAGCTGAGAATAAAGTGTTACAGGTTAAAATGGCAAAACCTGGAGAATTAAGGGGAAAAAAAAGCAGATTGCTGCTGCTGTGCTGCTCCCCATCACCTGGCCCCGGCAGTGGGATGGGGGGCACCGGGCAGAGTGGGACCGGCTCCCC
>NW_010234082.1:923-2750 GCF_000690775.1 Eurypyga helias | reverse complement strand
CAACCCAAGCCATTCTATGATTCTCTGAAATAATTTGACTTTTGCCAGCAAGTGTGGTTTCATTTTTTTTTTTTTAATAACATTCAAAGACACAAAAGAGTTACATTCCACATAACATATAATTTGAACTGGTTCTCAGTTTTTGTCATAAGATATTGTGGATGGGGACAGAGTCTTATAGACATATTAATGCTCAAATAAATAAAGCAGTGTTAAACAGAAAGATGTAGATACAACCTTTGGCTCAAAGTGCATCAGTATGCCAAGTTTCTCATGTCTGAGACTATCACATAGATTTGCCTTACATTTGCAGCTTTCCTAAGACTTTGCAACTGACCACTACCAGAAACAGAGTGGTAACAAAGACATTTCTGTGTTACTTCATATGATTGTTCATATGTTCATAGAATTGATTTTTTTTTGAATTTACAATTTTTTCTATGCAATAAAGAACTAAAATACAACAAAGTAGTTAATTTTTGTTTTAAAAAAAAATCATTCTTAATACAGTAAAGTTCCAGTCTTTTGTGATAGTTACAAGGCAGAGAAAGCAAGGATATTTGCTGAAAATGTATGTTCCAGAGAACACCATGCACATGGACTAGGAAGATATAACACATCTGTCTTTGGCTATTAATGACTTTCCTTCAAAACTGAAACCTATGCAGCTGGGATAAAAACCAGCTGCTGGAAAAGAAAGATATATAGTAGAAAATGCAGAGGAAGGTTGATGGAACTGAAAGGCCACTCTCAAATCACATATGAGGAAGCCCATCTGTTCAGCACAGGTGCCTACAAGAATATTAAAAACAGCAGAGTAAGACGCAAAACAGAAATGGTGTATTGTGTTCTGTTTCACTGTTAGAGTAAGCCTTCTCTGCTACACACCCGATAAATTCCATCTCAAAACTGTTGTTTAAAGGCACAAACATTTCTCAGTCTCTGTTTTGTTCAGAGAATCGCTGAATCATGCAGGTTTGAGGGAGCCTCGGGACACCTCGAATATGATGCCCTGATCCAAGCAGGGCCAACACCAAACACAGATGGGGAGGCACAGGGCTTTGTACGAGGATGGTGTGAAAATCTCCTGAGGTGGGGAGTCTGCAGCCACCCTGGGCAACCTGATCCACTTCTTACTTGTCCTCAGAGTGAGATGCTGACCGCAATATATGGAGTCTGAAGCTCTCCTGTTCCAGCTGTGGTTTCACCCTCCTGTTGACCCCTATCTCCTTGATTTCCTCCATGTACACACTAGGGTGCTGTCAAGAGCCTCAAAGCTGTCCTTGCTCTCAATTGGATCAGTTGCAGTGCCATAGATATGGTGACACCTGAAAAACTGCTCACCTTCCGAGGTCTCCAATAAGGATGAAAATCCAGACACGCAACAGAAGAACCCCATCATTTTCTGAACATCAAAAATTATTGTGTTTGCACTTGGAAGACACTACCATACAGGGACTAAAATAAGGTTTTAAAGTGTCTGTAAATAAGGGCTACAGATATGCAAACATAGATAAAACTGATGGCCTGATAATAGAATGGAAGGCTAAATTCCATGTGGGTGCCTGAAAAGCATCGTAAGATTTTGAACTTCAAAATTGCTTTAAAACTGTGCAGAGTTCAAGCTTAGTTCATGTTTTGACATTTTTAATAACTTTCTTTTCTGTCATTCCCCTTCCTCACACACAATGTCACCTGGACCTAGGGTCCAAAGCTGAATATTTTCTTATACTTTTTCTCAGTGAGTGTTCTGTATGAATTCATAGAATCACAGAATGGTTTGGGTTGGAAAGGACCTTAAAGACCATCCAGTTCCAAACCCCTACC
>NW_010234082.1:0-768 GCF_000690775.1 Eurypyga helias | reverse complement strand
CTCCCCACTTTCAATTTAAAACCATTACCCCTTGTCCTGTCAATACCTGTCAATGTAAGGACACCCTGCACACACCTCCCCCGCCCCCTCCCCCAGCTTTCTTCTGGTCCTCTTCAGTTACTGGAAGGTGCTATAATGATTCCCCAGAGCCTTCCCTTTTCCAGACTGAACACCCCAATTATCTCATCTTTTCCCCAGGGCAGAGGGGCTCCAGCCTTCAGAGCATTTCTGTGGCCTCCTCTGGACTCACTCCATCAGCTCTGTGTCCTTCTGATGTTGGGAGCCCCAGAGCTGGAGGCAGAACTGCAGGGTTTCTCCCCAGAGTGAAGCAGTGGGGGAGAATCACTTCCCTCAATCTGCTGGCCACGCTACTCTGGATACAGAAAAAAAGTCTCCTAGTATAGGCAAATAGCACAATTCTACATTTTGTTTAGTATGTTCCTGTAAAGCTGTAAAGCTGTTGACTTAACTGTTCAACGACTGAGAGATCCTGCATCTCAATATAGAAGATTCTAAATGTTTAGATTTTTATTCATGTGCACATTTATAACTACTTTTTCTTCCTTTTTATTTTAGTCAGGAAAACATCTCAGACTAAACACTGTCAGAGAAGCAATGTTTCATAACACAAAAGGTTTGTAGACCTTCTCTACTGAAGACAGCAGCATGATTTTACCAAGTAAATATTTCAATATCTGTACATTTTTCCTTTATTTCTTTAATTACCTTAGGAAGTTTACTGCCGACACCAAGTTGTGTGGTGCGGTC
>NW_010234081.1:0-12787 GCF_000690775.1 Eurypyga helias | reverse complement strand
CAGGAATGGAAAAGGTAGGTCCCCTACACATCCCCGCCGGGAGGTGCTCCCCGGAGCCTGGCCAAAATCCACCGCCCAACCCCCGCTCCCCGGCGTCCTGTTTCATCCAACGGCCTCACCACGGCCGGTACTTTCCCACTTACGCTAGAACGATTTCTGTGAAATGCGAAAAAAAAAAGTCACAAACAAACAACAACCAAAAAACCCCCACAAACAAACTAACAAACAAAAAAACACAAACAAAGGAAGAAATTTTAAATGCGTATCACAGCTTGAAAAAAGAAATCATGGACTATACCTACTCTTCTCAGAATTATTTTGCTCTCTTCAAAGTGACAGGGCTGTCCTGGACTATACTTATTCTATGTGACAGGGATCTGCCCACAGCCCTGAAGTTTGCATATATGGAGCAGTCTTTGACACCAACATCACTTCTCCCACGGGGATTCGGGAAGGGTTTGTGACAAATCTAGTGTGACTCCTCTCATCTTAACTTAGGTTAAGAGTGGGAGCTCATGGGATGACAGAACCTTCCCTGGGTCTGTTTGGTCTGATTGGCCGTCTTCACAACTGTTTGGTAACAGACATTTCACAGCAAGATGCAAGCAAATTTGGAGATAAGATCTGGATTTTCTTTCCCAAGAGAGTATTCCCTCACAGGCATTCAAAGTGAAGAAAGGTTAGAGAAATCCTTGAAAATTTCAGGGCTCCTAATAGTTGTTAGATTCTAAAAATCAAGTTGGTTTAACAGGAAAGTTTTCATTCAGCCTCAGTGCTGAATGCAATGGAAACTACAATTTCCTTCCACACAAGCAAGACGAAGATGTGTTTTCTGTGCTCTTTGCTGTGGCTCTGATAACCTCGTCTCAGAAAGTGACCTCTAAATAGCAGCAGCCACAGGAGGCGAATAACCCATTCTATCTGTGAGTGTGAACTTCAAGTTTCACTTGTTATAATTCATGTAAGACAATCTCTTCTAGAAAAAAGTAGATTCAATGCAAAATCCTACTTAATACCATTTTAAAAATGGCATCACTTGTTCAGCTTAAAAGTTAAGATTCCATCAGTCATCAGCCTTGTTCAGCATGTATAATACTCTGATTTATACATTATTTTTTGTATATTAGATTATTTTTATAGTTAGGTGGAGTCATCAACAACATAGATTGAAAATGCAGGGGATCCCAAATTCACCCATTTTCAGTGGTGGTTTTACTCACTCCCACCCACAACTACCAACGGCAGCTTACAGTATCAGCCACAGCAGCTCTTGATTTCATGCCAGGCCATGTGCACATTCAGAAAGTAGTGTGCCATCATCTTCTTCCTCACTTTCTGCTGCACTTCCCCCTGAAGCTGCAACTCCAGCTCCCCTGATGCTTCATAAGGACTAATCCTCACCCCACACAAGGAACCCCTCCTTGCACCCAAGAGGTTTGAGGAGTGACGGTGATGGTGAGGTGCCTTGCCAACCCGTGCACTTTTCTTTCTGTCCCCAGTCTGCTTGGGACCATCCTGGCTGAAACTGGCCTCCGCCGCCTGAAGAGGCCAAAAAAGCTGACTCCAGTCTGACTCTAGGTACAAGTAGCCACAGCAGCCTTATCCAGGCAAGTAGACATATTTGGGTTTTTTTATGTCTCTGTGGCTTTAAATACCATCAGCAGTAACATCATGTGCTCTGTGATGCTCCCAGCACCCTTGAGGAACCTTCCTAATATTGTAACTCCAAATACTGTACCATCAAGACTCCAAACCTTTTATTTAGTTACTAAAATGTGAAGCTGTCGGTTTGTATTTGAGTAAAACACTTCTCCAAAGACACACACAGATAATAAGTGGCCATTTTAGAGAAAATTGAGGCTGTTCCCATCCCTGTCATCCTACTACCATGAGAATACACTGCTGGTTTGGAAGATGACTATGGGATCCTGAGAGGTAACTCAGCACATTCCCTGTCACAAAACAGGATTTGCACTGTCACTCGAACCCGACCCGTACCATCCAACCTGTTCTGCAAGAACCCTGTTGGCAACTCCACCACCTATCACCTCCATCCATCTGATCCTGCAGTGATGCGCTGTCGTCACCACCTGCGCATACTGTTCTGAGCTCGGGGATTATCTGTGTAGCAGGGTCCCAGAGTCACAGGGGTTGCTTAAAAGTTGATGCAGGGCAAGTTCCCAGCTTGTTCAGTGCTCTCCCAGATCAGTGCTGATCTGTGCTTCAGAAATAGCCTTGCAGCTGTGACTGCAGTGAGGTAGACCCCTCTCATGGCTGTTCTGACCAGGTTTCCCTCCTAATATACTCTTATTCTCCAGTTCCCTGATATACTCAAGTAACAGACAGACACATATAATATAAAGGTATATAGCATATATGTAACATAATTGAGCCAGGTGGTACATTTAATTTGCAGTGACAGAGTTTATTATAACACAACATGAGTTTACTGTATAGAGAATTTAAATGTTCATATCTAGTACTTCACCAATTCCCTTAATTACCTTTCTTAAATGTATCATCAACGGCAATTCATAACACTAACAAGCTATCTAAATTACGCCTTGAAATTATTTCCTCTTTCTCATACAATCTAATGATATTTGAACAATGAATAGAGTTTATATCAAATAGTAGGGTTTATTTTATATGAATTAAAGGAATGGTTTAGCTCTGTGAACCCAGAAACATGTTCAGTAAATCCTATTTCATGGCAGCTGGTGATGACAGTAAAATTTCTTTCATGAAGACTACTGGAGGAGCAAAAATGTGAATAATACAAATAATCATGCATTTAAGCATTTCAAATTTCAGAGTGCTAATTAGTTCCTACGGCAAAGAATTCTTGAAAGGCTGCATTTCATGCTGAAGAAAGTAGCTAGAAACTTGAAACATTTACATTTGTTAAAACATATTGCCATATACAGTCCTTTCTGCATTAGGAGTATTTCACCTTGCATGGGTGCCCACAAATACTGTCTGACTTGATTCTGCCCTTGTTATTACTGCCATCACTGTTATCACTGAGGATAAGGAAACACCAGAAAAGATTGCCTGGGGAAGCTATAGCATTTCCATCACTGGATGTCTTTAGGATCAAGTTACACAACTCTCTGGTTGCTTAACTCAAGGTGGAAGGATGCATGACCTTTTTCAGATCCCTTTAACAGTTTCTTAAATACATAATTTTACTGTAAATCTGCTCAATTTACAGCAAGTACAGCTTTCTGACTGCTATATAATAACTTTTAGCAGAATACTCAATATTGTGGAAAGGTTCTGTGTTTGTACATGCTTCTCTTTCACGAACAGGCATGGCCAATGCTTCATTCTTGCATTTGCTTAACACTTTAATTCTGATTTTATCCTATGCAATGTGTTTGACAGTTTTATTCAAATTCTGTTGTAAAAACGAAACATCAGTTAAAGCAATTAATGATCCTTCTAGAAATTTTTAAGTACTACTGATAGATAGACCTAGTTTCATGTGGACATCAATACCCTTAAATATTATCGATTGCTCAAGCAGAAACCAGACATCTCCATTGTCTGCTTAATGTTAATGTGCACGGAACAGTAAAACCTTGCAGAAGAAGTACTCTTAAAGACAAAATTTTTATACCTTTTATGTTCCTATTTGTCATCATCCATACACACTTCTGTTAAGATATCTTCCTCTTTGAGGTATAAGCTACTTGCTATTCTAGTAGAAGTATAGTCCTGTAGTGGATTTCTATTTTCTATTCTATATTTCTATTTCTTTTTCTATTTCAAGTGAATTTCAATTCCTGGCATTGAAAATAGCAGCATTTCAAATATATCAGGTTTAAAATGCAACAGCTTTTCTATAAGCAGCAGAATTAAAGATGATGCAGTGAACTGCATTTTTGTATGGTTATTCCACTTCATAACACTCGAGGTTTGGGTTGGTGGTACTTAAATCTTGATGTTCAGAGGCACAAAAAGCAGGTCAGGATGCGTATTCAGATTCACCTTCCCTTTTGTTTTGGTGACTAACATGCAATGATGACTTAGTGTTTGCAATCACCTCGCAGAACAACCACATTATCAATAATTTGGAGACAGTTGCAAGCTTACCTGAATCTCTCAGCAGATTCTTTGTGTGTGTGATAGGAAGACATCTTTTTCTCTAGAAAAAATACTACAGAAATTCCTTAGAAAGCATTGGAACTAAATCCCAATGAAGCCATACTCTCTGTTTTATGTTCTTTTGTGCAGTGAACTATTTATCCAGTGCAGAGGTCCCCAGATGAAGTTGCAGTGTAACAGCAAGGAAGGATGTTTAGTTTAGGGGCACACACTGTTGTGGTTATCACACTGCAGACTTCTCTGATCCAGGCACACCTTTATGTAGTAGTAAAATATAAACGATATAAACATTTCAAGGAGAGTTATGCAGATAGAGGTCACCCTAAAATAAGACACTGATGTTATAATCTCTTCCTTACTTTTGTGATGTGGGATATTGCAAATGTCCCATAGAAGTTGGTCTATGGAAAAAAAAATCTGCTAGTTCAAACTGGCAACCAGCTCATATACCTTTCAGGAAGGCTAAAACATCACTGCTTTACATCAAAATGGGTATTGCATTCCTAGAGGCTGTATGTGCAAAATTTGATAATGATGAGCTGCACTACTTGCCATAATGTTTCAGTGAAGCTGAAGACAGTCTGTCCTTAGGGAAAATAATCATCCTGTATTTGTTATAATTGAGATGAACAGAAAAAAAAACCAAGGAAACAAAAATAAGGATTAGAGATCACTTGGAAACAAACAGACAAGACAGAGAGAATATGAAGTACGTATAGGAAGATGGGGATGAAGGGATTAAGGGATTGGGAACTGGCAGAGAGGGAACAGCTGTATCTGGTCCAACAAAATAAATTGGAGAAAAAGTTGAGATCCCGAGAAAGTACAAGAATCTACTTGAATGGAGGAGCATGGCTATCTTAGGCCCACTGAAGAAGCTGAGGTAAAATGCATACAGTTGTGTCTGCCTTTTGTCTTGATGTCCTTCTGTGAGAACAAAACCGTTGTCTCTCTTGCTTAAATACACCTGATCCTGTGTTCAAGCCCTGAATTCATTTCACTGTTCAGGTACAATTCTGCTTTCCAGTCTGAATGAGTGTTTTATCTTTCTAAAACATAAAACATGATTCAGCTAGGAGACTGTTGATTTAAAACTTTCTTTTTGGTCAAATGAAAGAAAGTCAAGGAAATTTCTGGCCATATTTTCATTCTTCATGTTTAATGATCTGTAAATTAGAAACACAATTAAAATGCAACTAGATAAATGATTACAACTCCAGAAAGTACTCCTCTTTCTGATTACACCAGATCTCCAACTCCCCTCTTCATAAGGACAACAAGGCATCTTGTCCTTCAGACTCTGAACCTAGGCCTAATGGTTGTATTCCCAGCCCAGAGATTTTCCTTATGAATCATGGGAAATTACTGAGTCTAAAAGGACTATAACACCTTCTTATGTTGTTAATTGAGCTGTCCACATTGTAGAAGAGGAGGTGAAGAAAGACCATGGCTATATGGTAGCATTGGGTAAGTCCTGGATTTTTTTGTGTTTGCTCGAGTCTGCAGTGAAAACTTGGTCCAAACGGGCTCCTCTAAGGGGTTTGGGTTAGGTCTGGGGAGAGACGTCAGGGTTGTGGTTAGGGTTTAGGCTTAGAGTTAGGGGTTGGGGTTGTTAGGATTAGGGTTATGGTCATTAGAGTTTAGGTTTATGGTTAGGGTTAGGTGTAAGGGGCTAGGGCTTACAGGCTAGGATTAAGGTTGGGTTTTGGGTTTATGGTTAGGTTTAACTCAGTTGTATTGAGTCTGCGGTTTCAGAGGGTCTTACATCAGTGATCCCAGTAGAGTCCCTTACTACAGGGGACATCAGGAAGACCCCAAACTGTCTGCCCTGTGTTGGTCCTATGGTGTATCCAATGAGCCTCCCAAGATAGGAATTGAGATCAGGCTCAGGCAGATTATCTCCATTGTTACATACTCATTCAACATGACACAAAAGGTCCAAGTCGCTTTACAATAAGCTCAACCTTTCTATTTTCTTCTTCTATGATTTAAGCAAGGTTCTAGAGCTGAAATACCTGGAATGACAGCAAGCTGAATTTAGATTTCCACACAGCCCAGCCCCATGCACAAAATACAGCACCAAGGTGCTTATACAGAAGCAATGTTGATGGGGTCTGCCTGGAATTTTAAGTCCTGCTTTCTGGTAAGAAGCAGTAGGCAAACTCAAAGACAGGGAACAGTGTGATTAATTATAGTTAAGACATGTTGTCAGCACACCTGCTACCACACTACTCTTCAGTTGTAACTGCAGAAATGAAGTTTAAGGAAGTATCTGAAAGACATAATAATGCTTTCTTTGTATCTATTCATGTAGAGCTTGGGTGTTGATTTTTTTTTTTTCCCCAAGTGAGTAAATCATGGTTATAAGAGCAAGGGATATACAACATTAAATGACTTTTTCTGTAATTTGAAAGGCTATGCTTTGGTTTCATTTATTTATAACACTTCATAATTCATTATTGCATGTGGAGTAATATATTTCCTAAACACATTGTAGTGAAAATATAATATAAGAGATCACTGAATGAATTTTCCAAGTCTGAGAACCAGAAAGAGATTTTCTGAGAAGCTATATGGTGGATTTGTGAGGTTCTACTATACTTTAATAACTGTGAATGGCCTCCCAGTGAGAACTATCATTTTACTAATAGTTCCCAGCAGGATACCCAACTAGGCTATATAGATTTAGAGGTACAGAAAGAAGCTTTTTTGTCTGAATTCAAACCACAGCAGGAGCCATTCACTTTTTGAGAACTAATTTCCATTTTTGTAATTACTATTTTTAATTTTGGCTAATTTAATGCTGGTTAAACTGTATATAGATAGATACTACAAAAAATGCCTTACTCTTATTGCTTTGTACTAGATAATGTCACAAGAAAGAGCTTCCCATATGCTTTCAGCTGTATTTTCTTACTTATTTCTTTGACAGTAATACTTTGAGGCATTTGCCGAGCTCAAGACTACAACTTGTTGTGAATATTCTTTCCCTTTTTTTTTTTTCCCTAATTGGAAAACTGTAATTCAAAAAAAACTTTTATGTTGTCTTCATAAGTTTCAACTAAAGGAAATGTTTTCCATGTCCAAATCTGAATTTATGTTAGAGGGAAAAGTCAGACCTACCAGTAGTTCAGTCTGTTCTGCACTCAACTGGCATACAAAGGATTTGGACTCAAATCCCTGTCAGAGAAGTTTTTTGGCTGTCTTCATCAGCAGCTTATCAACCTTGTATGGGCCAATGAACAAGCCAGCACTTTTGTTGACAGCTAAGCTGCCACAAGATGATCTCATATTTGCTGTAGACAAAAGCATATTATGCAAACTGTTACTGTATAACAAAAACCATGTGCTCTAAGTTCACTGTATACCCTCTGCTGTGGTAATTTGTTAGTGAAGCTGTACTCTCAGCCTGCATTGCTATGATAGTTCATTTTTACTGACGACCTCCAATTACAGTTTTACAGTATGAGTGAGAGAGAGAGGCTTACACCATTGCCTAGTGCTTAAGACAGGACAAACCCCCCAGCTACCATATTCCAAGTAAGATCTTTAAGCAGTAACCTCTTCAAGTCATCCTCTAAAATGCAGTAGTATGCTCTTTTTTTTTTTGCCTTTTTTTTAATCTTTTTTTTTTTTCCTGTTTTATTTCTTTGCCAACCAGGATTTGGTGTTCCAGTCACAGAAGATTAAATTCCTCAGTATTTAAATTCTCGTGGGAAAACCCACTGGAGAAATTACAGTCTCCACAGAAGACACTGCCACCAACCAGGGGAAGAAAAACCCACAAGGACATGGGATTTCCCATATGTCACCCAGGTCAGTGGGCAGACATGAGGAACTGATCTAAGGTGGAGTTTCTGAGTCCCCTGAAGTAGATGCTAACATTTTGGTTGATTTCAGCAGGGGTAGCATGTCACTTCAGCCTTCCTAACTTTCAGTCCTATACTCAAAAGAGGAAGCCACTAAATGTAACAAGAACAAGTGAAGAAAAATATTCCCTAGTTTTACTTAGTGTATTTCATTAAACATTATCTCTTAGGATAAAAAGTTTTAAAAAGATACCAAAAGTACAGATGTGTCCCATAGAAATTGTATTAATAATCTAGCCCTATTACTTGTAGTCTGCTCGAAGACAGGATAGAGGGAAATAATTTTTTTCCATATTTTGATGACTCAGGAAAAGCATACAAAATCTTAACCAGTCACAATTATGGAAGTCCTTTAGAAGATTTTCAGTGTTAAGACTTTTTCATCTGAAGATATCTAAGCATGGTATCAACTTCAGAGACTTTTTCTTTTGACTTCTAAAAATATGATTTGCATTCAATAAAAAGCAGAGATATTGTTATTTTTGCTTGGAATACTTTATGCTTCTGTAGTCTTTAAAGGATAAATTATGTCATGAAATCAAAAATAGCTATTTTTAATGGAAAAGAATAACACAAGAACTATTTTTATGGTTCAGAGAAATGCAGTAGAAAATAAATTTTATTTACTTATCAAAGCTTATCAAAGAGTGTGAGCTTTAACATTAAAGCAAAAGGAATGTTTGCATTTGGAATCACTGGTTCAGACCTGACTGAAATAAAACAATGTGTGAAGGAAATGAATATATATATATACACACATGTAAAGTGCTCTAAGTCACAAGATGTAAAATATTCTTTAATTACAGAGGAAGAGACAAATCTGAGTCTGAAGCATTTGAACAGGAAATCACCACCCACCTGGGCAGAATTTTGAGAATTTATTTTCACATGTCTATTTTGGCTGACTGTAGAGTGGGAAAATCTGTGTTGGTCCTAGGCTAGACAAAAATATGTGATTAATATAGATTTGTGCCCAAAACCAGGTAATTCAAAATGATTTTGCTCAGCTGCTGCAAAGTGCTGTAGTCTGGTTGTGTGGTCTCCGTGGAGAATTTCCACAGTGCAAAGCACAGATGTACCACATCTAGGTCTGTGCTTTCTCTCCACGTCCTTGCCTCAAAATAAAAAAGTGCCTAGCAGAAGGAAGAGGAGACAAAAAAGAGCTCTAGTCTCCTCTGTCAATTTTCCCCTGACACTGACTGGAAATTGCTTTGGAGACAGGTCCTACCAGCCCAAGCCCAACCAGAGCACAGAAATATTCAGTGTTCTCAGGATGAGAAAGGGCTTAGGAAGCCCTTTCCGCAGTAACAATTTAATATTTATGATGAGTTCCAGGTGGGACTTGCTTCCCAAAAATCAATGGCTTTCAGATTTTACAGTCTAATATGGGAGTAGCTCTCAGTATGACTATACTGACATCTTCCATAAGCATCTGTGAGGCATTGGCCTGTTTTGACCACACCATTGCAAATGGGCTTTAGCAGCACCTTTCACAGAATCTTTGGCTGGAGAACTTAATTTTGGATGTGTCCCTCATCTAAGACTCCTCTTAGCATTTCAGCATCTCAGATTATCAAGATTTCAGCTGTACATCTTGCAAAGTAGCATTCTTAAGGCAATAATTTTAGAATTCAGACTGATAATTTTCAAGAAAATCGTGCTTATTTGCAGGGAACTTTGTACTTTTACAGTCTGGGGAAGCAAGCCAGTTGGCAAAGAATGAGCTCAGGATTGCTGCAAAAAATCATTGTTCTTTGATAGGTTAACTTTCATCCCAGCTATGCTATTCTGTTGTATTCCCCTGTGAAAATTCTCTCTACAGGGCAACCCAGAAGGCAATTTGAGGAAATGGACTTTCTCCAGATGAAACATTGTTGTGTGTTCACAGACTCTTTCTCCACTGTCAGATCCTACACCACACAAATGGTCCTTTTTTTTTTTTTTTTTTTTTGTCCTCAATAGATACATCTTTTTCAGCAGGCTAGCAATTCTTTGGGTTTGTGTACAGAATGTTTTTCTCCTTTGTCCTGACTTCCCAAATCTAGTCAATTACCCACTGAATTGCTTATTTGCTTTGCTTTGTCTGCCGTACAGCACAGGAAGCTTTTCTAACTGATTGAATTGGGTGTCATTTTCTCATTTTCAGCTTTAGGTTTTGCCTTATTGATGGCTTCCTAAATGCTAGAAAATGTCTTAAAACGCCTGCAAAATGAACTTGATCCTTTCCCATTCAAATGAAAGTAGCATGTTCATAAGATGAAGCTTTTATAACCATGCTGAATAATACTGCTTAACAGTAGAGTTTAAGCATACTCAGTCTTACGTTCCACCAGAGAGGTGAAGGTAGAAGTGAAAACACTACATTTCAGCTTGCTCTGCATTGGTCCTTCTCTTTACCCACATTGTGCATGCTCTGTAAGTGCTGACCAGGCCATGTAAAACGCTGCACTTCTTGCACCTTTTCTTCCATGTGCTGAGTAATGCCCTGGCTGGCTGGCTGTTGCAGCCTGTAGATCTTCATCACCTTGATTCTGATATTTACATTACCAGATAAGAATTTTGTTGCTTAAGCCAATTGGAACTTGCAATCATTGTATTGAAACACTGTTCA
Organism: Eurypyga helias; assembly: GCF_000690775.1. Taxonomy (NCBI): domain Eukaryota; kingdom Metazoa; phylum Chordata; class Aves; order Eurypygiformes; family Eurypygidae; genus Eurypyga; species Eurypyga helias. The sequence goes on along the minus strand of NW_010234081.1, from coordinate 2,197 downwards.
TTTTTATCTCCAAGTTCCTTCTTGGTCCAGTAAGTTTTAGAAGGTTTCATCTATGTGTCTGTTTTAATGGGTTGCTCCATATTCCAACTACTATCATCTTTCTCAGGAAGGACTCATTGGTATGTTTCCCTTTCATATTAAGTAAAGCAGACCTTTGATTTCTATCTCAGGTCTCAAGTCAACATTAACTGAAGCCACCACTTCAGTCAGTCCCTCACAATTATGATGTTTTTAGGTCTGCTGGAACACTTAACCTGCTCTCTGCTTCCAGCCACTGCATTTCTACATGTCCTGTGGGAATGCTTTTCCATGGGGAGTCAGTCCAAAGCTGCTCTGCTCTTTCTCATGCAGTGAAAGAAGTCTGCCAGTCTCTCTATAACTTGTCTTGTGTGTTCATGATGTCCTTCTTTAGAGTTTCTGTATCTGAGAAGTGAAACAATTTAAAAGCAGAGATCTTCATTGAAGCTGTACCTATTGTTGGTCTTCTCAGCTGTTGGAATGAGAATGAAATGGGACAGGAGGTCTCACAGCAGCAGCCAACATGAATATCTGGGCTTTTTCTGCCTTCTTCTAGAAAGAAATGGAAGACAGAAAAGTAAATTCACCTCCCTTGATCTTGTAAACTTGCTTCAATTCCCAGTGATGTCCTTGAATACCCAAACAAGGCAGCAATTTACATGCCTTTCTCACCAAGGTTCTGGACCATGAGACTAAGGAGATCTGTAGGAGCAGATGTTTAATTCTGCAGTTTTCAGTAACAGAGGTAACACCTTGTGCCATGATCCATGAGTGCCTGTGCATTGTTTGGGTCACAATAAACTAGCACAGCTAGTTCCCTCAGGTACTGCATACCTTTCTCCATGGTGGTCCATTTGTGTGGGTGATGTGGCACACTTTCCTTAAAAGGATACCTTTCCTTCACACTGATCAGGAGTTGTCTCCAGAGGTTTACATTTTGTGTCCTTCTTCCAATTGCTTTGTCAATGCCCCCTTCTCCAGCCAGTGACCCCAACTGCATGGCTACTCTGCCCTCTGTGCTACTAGCCCCGTTACCCAAGCAGCAGAGCTGTCAGGTCACAATATGTTCACCTGGACAACAGCTGAAGTCTCTGTGGATATCCCATAACTCCCTCGTGGAAAAAGATCAAATGGTTACTATGGCTTCATCCTCTGTCTCCTGTGCCGGCTCTGCTACCCCAATATCCTCTACCAGACAGACTGGTTTGTGTGTCCATGTCTTTTTCTGTACTAGGGCCACTGACAATGGCACCAGTTGACACTGACACTGGCACATAGGGGTTTTCATGATTACACTGCCCCATACAGCAGTTGGAGTAGCTGCCGGAGGTGGACCAGTCCAAGGGATGGAGTAGCTGCAGCACCCTTTGCAGGGTTTGGATCCACCACAGGGAGTGGAGTAGCCACAGCTGCAGTCGCATGGACTTTTGCTGTCACCCTTTGCATTAGGCGATTGAAGTGGCTGCACAGAGCCCGCTTCAGCCCCAAGCACCGATAGCAGATGGCGCAGCATTCCTAAACAGTTCTTTAACTTTACACAAGATCCTGAGAACATTGAGAAGCATGCTGATCCCTGGCCATAGGTCACCCAAAGCCCATGAAAAATTTCCAAAATACTCATACACCTGTGCCATTGGCCTGAGAGAAGAAGGAAAAAATTGGAATAAACATTCCTCTATAGGCTGAGTTCCTAATAATTTTTGAAAGCCTCCAGAGGATAACTCACAAAGTAACAGGGGGCTGACAATATTAAATACAGATACAGAGAGAGGATACCTCCCAACATCAGTAGCACAGTGACCAGCCAAACAAGACCCTTCAACCTGGTTTGAGCATATAAGATGAGTATATTAAGGAACACGTAAGGCAGCAGATCCCACCCTTCTGTTAGCAACTATGATTAGCAATAGGATGATTTTCAAATGCAATACTGCATTTCATTTGAACAATTTCCAAGAGAGCATACTCTGATAATATGTTATGCCAGACCCTAAATATCAAGAGAAATAGCTCAGCTCCAAGTATGTGAATAAACTACCTGACCATTAAACTAAGTGCTGAGTAGTAACTCAGAAAACATACAATTGAGTGAATTTTAAAGTGTACAGGTATCATATTTAGGTAGAGTCTATACATAATGTTTGAACTCTTCTCCCAAAAATAATAATAATTAAAAAAA
>NW_010234080.1:61806-62484 GCF_000690775.1 Eurypyga helias | reverse complement strand
CTCCTTTGTTTGAACAAGAGTTAATCATCTTTTCAGAAAAATGCTGTAGGCCACGGCTAACACTGTAAGCCAAAAGCTATGAACTGAAGTTAGCATTTTGTGAGAGCAGATCACAACCAGCTTCTGAACCCCACGGGTATTGTAGAAACATAATAATGTTATTTTGAGTAAGAAATAATGGCTGCTGATTCTAAGCTCATCCAGGAACAAAAAGAAAACCATGAAGGGCTTATTCAATACAATGTAAGTTATGCAGATGTTTCTCAATTTTCTTGCTGAACTTGTATGCTGGAGTCAGGGTTTTGTTTGATCAAACCATTTCAGCAGAAAGAATGGGTCCTTAAGTACTTTTGTCATTGTGTGTGAATGGCTTATGAAAGCAGCCTGCGGAAGGGCACAAAATCAAGTACCCTTGTCAGTCCAACACAGAAGGAGCATCCTTTATTGCATGTACTTGGGTCACACATTCAGAGCCAAGTTTTACTTCTGTTCATTTTAGAATAAGGAAAAGAAACAAAGTGGAAGGAGAAAACAAACCCACTAGGAAAGTGTCAGTCAAGTGAAGATTTGCCTTTGATTCACGCGGAGTGAGCTTGCAGGACAGGCATCACAGAGCAGTGACTTCCTACCTGTAGTGCAATTGTGTTACCCTGCACCAAACCAGAGTCAGAAGAGAGA
>NW_010234080.1:2009-61789 GCF_000690775.1 Eurypyga helias | reverse complement strand
GATGTTTCACCCAAGAGAGTAAGGCTGAAGTGACTTTTTTTTTTTTTACAAAACCGTTAAAAACATCCAGAGTTGCAGAGACTGGTAAGGAAATCTCACCCATCGCAAAGCAGAACCTCCGTTGATCATGGAAATGGTTGCAGTTTGCTCTGAATAAGATCTTCTAGCACAGAAATGTCAGGTCCTCTGTGCATACCAGTGAGCTAAATTTAGCTGGATTTGCAGAGGAAGAAAACAACTATTCTTGAAAGTGCATTTTCAGTCTAGCAAGGCCAATTTAATGCAAGGCAAAAAAATAGGTTTCACTATACATAGGAGATGAATGCAAAAATATTGACCTGGAGGATTTATTTGTTGTTTTAAATGGTTTAAGCAGGCATGTAATAATAATAAAAGTAGAAACCGTCATACTCAGTCAAAGAAATTGCCTTGTATTTTGTCTTTAAGGCATAAACTTAGCAGAAGGTTAAAAAGAAACAACAATGCATTTTCATAGACTGAAGCAGAAATTTTGTGTCCCAAGTGTACGCCGTCAAAAGTGATTTGGGGCATGTTTATACTTCTGCATTTTGAAATAATGGCTTTTTTAAAATCTGTGTTTGTATTCCTCAAAAACGATTCAGAAAAAAAAAAAAAAAAAGCTGGTGAGGCTCCTTCCTTACACAGTGCAGAGCTGGGGAGCTCCTGCAGACCCAGTTGTGTTGTGCCAGTGCAGAATACATCTGTCACCCCGTGGGGCATGGGTGTATCAGGCACTGGGGAAGGACCACAGCCACCAGCAGGACAAGCCCCATGGTCCCCAGCCAGCTCATCCCACAGATGCAGAGCTGCCCCAACACCATTTAGTCTGGCTGTGGAGGGACCAAGGAGTCCCCGTTCAATAGCAGGCATGAACCAATCCTGGTCCAGTGCCTGGGACAGAGATGTCATCGTTTTCCGCTCTGCCCTTCCTTCCCAGCAGCTTTAGAAATCCGCAATGTTTTTTATATGGCAGAAAGCAGCTGAGAACTATTGTCAGAGGATCGATACCTTATGACAAATGAAAAGCTTCTCAAAGAGAAAGAGGTTAGGCTGTGACTGCCAAAACAAAGATGCCCACAAGCACATACAAGAGGAGCTGCTCTGATGCATGGGCGAGGAGACAAATTGGAAGAGAAAAGGGAACCTGGGGGAAGAGATCAGAGAGAGATTATTTTTTGTACTGTTTTTCCCTTCTGTTAAAGAAGGGGTGTCACAGGGGAAGTGCTCTGCTCAGCATGTCTGAGCAAGGCTTGGGAAGGCATAGGAACAAAGCAGAGCTGGAGCTGTCCCGAAGTCGGCATCTGCAACACCACAGTGCAGGGTTTGCGGGTGCAGGAGCCACATCTCGCCCTTGCCTGTGGCTCTGGTGTAGCCACCACTGCTGTTGTTGCCAGCTGAGTGTGATCCACTGTCCAGATAGGGGAAAAGAAATACCTTTCCCTTCTCTAATTTGGTGGTTTGACATAATTTCAACCTTAAACTTTGTCTTTGCTATTGGTAACATTCCCATCCCTGTATTCTCCCAGATGCAGAGACTGAAGATCCAAGTTTTCTTCCCCAAATTGGGTGGTAGGGGTGGGAAATGGGTAGGCAGCAACTGGAAATGTACCCAATGAGCTCTAGTAATATGAAAGTGTTTTACAAGATGAGCTTCCTTACCTGGCAGACGTTTCCCAGCCAGATCTCCGTTGATGAGGTCAATTGCAGTGGGCAGGAGAGCCTTGTTGACCTCTCTAATTGACAAGGCCCTATGAAGGGTTTTTCACGTTTAGCACTTTCCAGTTAATGATGTCAGGTGCTTCACCAAGAGATTATTCAATGTGTGTTGGCATTTGGCCTTTAAATGGCTGAAGTATCTGTGGTGACATAACCCAGAGTGGGGGAATGAGGTGAAACTCCTATTTACAAAGGACAAGTTACTAGCTCAGCAATAACTACTTTTCCTATGCTGCTAATTGTCCACTAAATGCCATCCATCCAGCCAGAGTAGGGAAACCTGGGGTTTAACCCTGTGCATGCTCCCAAGTCACATGGTTGTACCAATTAAGTAATGTTCCTGTTGTGTTTAAGGCAACTAAAAAAATAATATATGTATTGTAAATTGAATATCTCAAGCATTCACAAGATCTTCATTGGACTCATGGTTAGAGGAGAGACACTTAAAAGAATCCAGAGGGAGTAGGAGGACAAAATACGTGATGAACAATACGCTATCATCTTCCTCTTGTTCCCCATCATTTACATTTTCAACATCAGAGGAACCTGTAATGTTTAATGGAGATAATTAAATATAATTTGAAGAGAAGATAGCTCTTTCTAGTAGTGGAAGAGATCCTGCTAACAAACTTAACTAGCAACAATAATTCACCAGTAAGTTGAAGACTAAAATGCATTTAAAAGCTTAGCACTAGATTGTGTTAGGTGATGCTAACAGGAAGGAATGAAAATCAATTAGTTTAGCCAAGGTGCTTAAAACATGATTACAGCTGGAGAGAAAGCCTTGTGAAAACTGATACGAGGTAGTAGTTAAGATTTATTCTGGTACCATAATTGGAGGACCAAGGAAGTTTAAGCAGAAAGATCAAGTGATTTGATTCTCCAGAACTTCAAAATCAATGTAGTTTTAGCCTATTTTATTGACTGGAAGATGAAATCTCTTAATGACTGAAGATAAGAAAGAAAGGTCAGGGCCTCTAAATATTCCTGTTGATAATTGCTCCGTGTGCTGAGCGCTGCCGGCTGCCTCCGAGCATCAGGCAGAGCCCTGCTCCAGCCCAGTGCCGCACTAGATTTAGCCTGACTTGGACCTGAGCAAGGACTTGCTTGGGAAAAAATCAGCACATACTCTGGATGCATGCCCAGGCAGTGTCTGCGGAGCACGGGGGCTTGTTCAGTGCCTAGTGCTGTGTCACTGGGCTCAGGAAGGTAATACGTAAGGCAGCCTTTATTAAAGCAAACTTCCCTGTGGGAGCAGGACTGGATTGATTTGATTGCAATCATACACACAGAAAAATTCCTCCTTTGGATGCTTTTTCTCCCCTGGGGCCCAGGGCTTGCATTCGCTGACAGAAGCTATAGTTTTTCACAAATTCAGCCTTGTATTTACAAGCTTCCTTGTGGCTTCCTCATGCAGAGATAAGGGAACTACTAGGTACTCAACATTTATTTCTTGATACATAATAAGGGATAGAAGACAGTATATAAATCTCAGTTAACTATAAAAGCAGGTATAATGTGCAGCTATGAAGACAGCAATAAACAGTGTTAGGGATTTTTGTCCTGTCAAAAATATATTTACTGCAGTATAGATGCAAATAGGGTCTGTGGGCCATTAACTTTTGCCAGGTCATGGATTAGTTAAGCATGTGAGCTGATTTGGCTTAAAATTCATTTTTTTTTAAATCCTGAACATTTCAGACTGCTTTCTGTATAAGTACCTCAAATGTAACTGCTGATAAGGAGCTTTAAATAATTCATAGCCATTTCTAATGTTATCTCTGAGGTATGATGCTTAGGAGTTAATTTCTAAGTTAACTTGGGGTTGATAACGAGGAATGGTGAGCTGTTGTACAGATATCATCTCATTGGAATATACTGGGAAATGGTTTGGATATTGCTGCAAATTTGTCATTGCAGCATCAAACTTGAGATGAAGATTTGGTTTATTCTCACAGTAAAATAAATGCAATGTTTGATAATTAAGAGAGGAAGCTCTGGATTAACGTTGATGTTCATGGATACTTCTTGGCAGGAGATCGTGGAATGACTGGAATTTGGCAGGTCCTAAAATGATAGACTTTTTGTAATTAAATTTCATTTAAATGAGCACCTAAATCATCTTGTATTCTGGGATTACCCATTCCCAATTTAGCATAACAATAAACGCCCATCTGCGTGCCACAGAAACACGAGGATTGCGTAAGCCACGAAGCAAGCTTGCTCCAGTTTATGAATTATGATCAATTGAGCAGTTGCCGTGGCAACAGTTTGTTCTAATTGTGATACATTAGTAGCAACAAGAATTGGATGGCTCAAGTCATTTAGTTAATTAAATACAAACTTGGACAGCTCTGAAGGAATAATAGAGAAAATGAACACCTACTAGTGCGCACCAGTAAAATGTGAACAATGTGTTTGAAAAATCACAAAGCGCTTCTGTATTCATCACGTGTCTTTCTCAGCCGCCGGTGTTTTCCTCGGGGATGTGGTATGATTTATTTTGATGTGCTCGCCAGGGCAGGGTGTGAAGGATCGGGGCAGTGTTGGACGCCGGCTGGGGCGCGCGACATCGAGTGACTGCACCCAGCGAGGGGACAGGTTTGCGATGGAAAGGGCTGGCACAAACCTTTCTGTGTTCGCATGAATACAATCAAGCTCAGGTTCATTTTCAGAAAGGAAGATGCTGGGTCTTGCTGGCAGAATTTGAGGGTTGCAGCTGGGGGTAAACTATTTGGGTTCATCGTTCTTGCAGACACAATTGGCTGTTGTCAGCAGCCATGCACAGGTGAAAGCTGCGTGGGGCTTTGCTGCCCACATCCCGGCGTGGGTTGGTTTTTTGGTTTTTTTTTTTTGAGGATGAGAAGGTTTCAGTATGCTTCTACCACTGTTAAAAAATACACCTTGACCATTCTGTAGATAGGGAAGTATACAGTGTTTTGAGATCCAATATATTATATCCCTGTGTAATTTTCTGCCCTGAGTAACTCTGGTGGGGTTACACAGCAGGACTGGAGCTTGTGTCCTTGGGAACAGCCAAAACTTTTCTCCTTGTGGACTGTGGAAACAGATATTATGTGAAAAAGTCCGTTAGTGTTGGGGTGCTTCATGAGTCCTGCACAGAAAACAGCCCAGGCACAGCTTTTCAGGCTGCTTTCTGCAAGAGTCCTGTCCTGTAGTGGTTTTCTTTGATTGTAGATGCTTTTGAGATATTAGGGTCCATCAGGATAGTGGTTACTGTTACATCCTAGTGATAAAACAGAAAAGGAAGACTTTGAACTTTTTTTTAATGTAAGGAATTTTTTTTTTCTTTATTTTGCCAGGCTTTAAATTCCTAATGATGACTGATTAGGAGTGTGGTTTTGCTGCCCTGGCTTATCCTCACATTAATCCAACCCTTCTTTTATGCAGCTCTGAAACACTCCTCGGTCACTTTTATACTTTAGAACATAAAATAATTTTCATGCTGATAACTAGATCAAAACCCAGTAAAAGTAGCTGATTGGCTAGAATTGCAGACTGATCTTTGTACTTGAATGCAACCTTTAGATCCCAAACCATATTCAAACTGCATAGTCACATGTGCTCCATGCGACGCTGCGATAGCATTGTTAAAAAGAAAGGACACTCGCAGCAATAAGAAGTTTGTTGCTAAGTAGCAAAAGCAATATGTAAATGCCCAGTTTTAAATAATAATTACATTATAATTTAAAAACTCAGTGAAAAGTTGGCTTGCTTAATATATATATTTTTCAGTGCTTTTTAATAGCCAGTGTTCTACTCTAAAGGTCTTTCAAGAGGAATAATATGTGTAGGATTAGTCTTTTTCTTCCCCACTGCTCCGCTGACCCCAGCTTGCACTTTGAATTCCCCTGAAGGTCTCCAAGCAGAATTAGATCTTGCTTTGTATGCAAATATATAGAGTATATTCTCAGTACAGGCCTGGATCAAATTTCACTGACATTGAAGGACTCCCACTGACTTTTCCGGGGTTTATACCAGGGCTATAGTGATAAAGGAAATGAGATGACCATAATTAGCATGGGAATGGGCAAGTCTGTTGGCATAGTTCAGTTCTTTGATGTGTTAGATCAGCAAGGTGGTTTATCTGGGACTGGTTTGAGGTGTTGCACACCTGTTGTTCTCCTGTAGAAGAATATTTTGTGGCTTCACACCCTGCACAAAAGTGTTAAGTGGAGACCCCCTCCTTCTCAGCCAGGTTGAGTCTGCAGGCAAAAGGTAAATTAGGGGCAGAATGGGTGTGTGCATGACATCCATGTTCCTAGAGGTGAATACCCTGTCACAGGAGTTAATGAGTAAGGAGCTGGTAGAATTATGAGGAAATTGAATAAATTCTTCAGGAAGTCTCACCAGACCTGGAGATGCAGGTGAAATAACTATCCTGTGTTTGTGTAGCATGGCGATGTGTTACTTCAATTTATTTGGGTGCAGCGTCATAGAAATATCTTTGGGAAGTCAAAAGAGAGTATCACCAATGTGTATGTTCAGAATTACACAATTATTAAATATATTATACCCATCTCCAGAGGAAAATAAGTCATGCTTTTCTGAGAGAGCTAGAGAAATTTTGTTTGGAGGGGGGATGGTTTTGGGTGGGTTTTTTTGTAAGCCTGGTGTGTTGGTACATCAAGGAGGTTCAGTTGCTGAAGAGAATGGATGCGAAGGTAATCTATTAACTGGACTATCTCAGAAAAAGAGCAATTTTGTTTCAGAAAATGCCTTCCAACTGGGTGAAAGTGACTGGATATAAATAAAACATTCATATGGCTGGATTGGGGGAGACAAAATTGAAGGTGAAAGGACAGAAAAAATTATGAAGCTTGCTCTGTAAAATGAATCTCCTGTGTGGAACCCTGCTTTTCATTAGGAGCATAACATGGGCTGAAATACCTTCATTTTTTTTCCTTGTTAAGACTCGGAATTGACAGCTCAGGAAAACCTATCGTGTACAGAGCAGGACCGGCACAGGCATTGTGTGCACGTTGTCCATTCCAGTTCCATCTGAACCCCCACTCAAACCTGGAGAAGCTCTGCTCTTCAGTGCAGGCAAAGATCAGCCCCTTGTAAGGGTGGTTTGGGGCTTGACTTTTTTTAATTTGCTTTTTTTTTTTGCAGTATTATTTTACTAGGCTACTGTGTGTGATTATAAAACTATTAAAATGCTCATATTTATTTTGGATTATAAATTTAATTTTGCAAGACCTGAATACATTAAGTGAAAGGGCTGCTTGCCATCATAATGTAAGGCTGACTGATTTACTGTGCAATAAAAATAAAGAAAATTGCAAAGCCCGAAATTGTTAACAGCATATAGTGGGGAGAAAACCATTAGGATATTTGCGCCTCTCTTATTTTCAGGCTATGAATAATTTTGGCAATATTTTTCAGTGCTGTCAAGGCAAAGCAGCAGTTCGTATCAGCTGCATTCACAGGCATTTCATTGCCATGACAACCTTGTGCAGATACATGAGCTGCTGTTGATTGTCAGGCCCCGTCGTCAGTTGTGACCCGCAGTTTGACAAAGGAGCCTACCTGCATAATACATACCATGTTATCTTATTTGCCCACACAGATAAAAGTATACTAAGTGTAAAGAGCCAACCTGTGAACTAAAGGGAGTTTCAGAAGCTCCTGCTGTCTCTGGATTTCCATCCTGCTTTTCCTTAGAGAATGACTCTTCATTCTTTGAGATGCTTCCTGCCTTGCCTTTCTCATGCACCTTCCGAAAGGGTCCTAATAGTTCCTTGCAAAGGATGCAGGAGAAATGTTTGATCCCTCTGACATGTGTATCCCAATAAGTTATTGCAATGAGATTGGAATTTGTTTACCTTTGGAGGTTTGGTTTCATCCTAAGCGCACAAGATCCATGGTAAGGTGAACACGCTGGTGGGCCTGGAGCTTTTTAGTCCTTCTGTGCTGCTAAGTGCCCAAAATAAAAGATGGCTAATCACTTTTTTGATGCTGTAAATTGTGTTTAAATTGGCTAAAGAGAAGGTCAGTAGAGGTTTTGCTGAATAAATGCATGCTTCCCAACTGAGAAGATCTGCTTCTAGATATATAGAAAGGTCATTCCGTTACTTTTCCACATTTATTTCTATTTTCTGCATAGAGAAAGGAACGGTGCTGGATCATCATCTATGGAGGCGAATCAAGTTAGCTAGCTCACCCACTGCAGGGAGAAACCGGGCATGTTGGTGCTCTGATCGCTGTCGTCTCTGACCATGGGTAGGAGGGACCTGCAGCACCTCGCGTCTCTATTCTGAGCACACATAACCAACAGTTTGTATGTTGTTCCTAAGGGACATACTATTACAGCAATGCTAAAATAGGCATTTTCTTTTATTTTTATACAGGTGTTCCTCTGCTGATATGGCATCTTTGTAACGTTAACCCAAGCCAGTATTGTATGGACATAAACAGTTTTGCTTCACCAGAGAAAAGTAACATTTAAGAAGAAATGAAAATGAGATTTACTTGCTAATTATTATTCTGCAGCTTAAATTTTTAGGATTTGAGAAATTAGCATGTGTTATTAGCATGCTTCAGTGACTATTTCAGGTAATTTCTCATTTCAGTCATTTTGTGTTCCCCTGTGAATCCAGCCATACGTGAAAGCTGTAGCTCGTGGGCCATGCCGTCATTACAAAATGATGCTCTGGGCTTCAGCTCTCAGTCTGATGCACTCTTTCAGGAGGACGTCGCGTAGCCTCAGGCGACTGATGCTTTGCACACCTGTATTTCTGTTTGTCAAAAGTCTTTGCACTTAGTGCATCATGTGCTACGCAAGCACCAATTTGTGGTACAGTTTTCTTAAGAGGTTTTCTCTGCATGCTTAAGTGTTCGAGCTACAGTGCCGAATGTTGGACAGCCCTTCACTGGCCGTGTGGGACAGTCTCCATCATGGCCATGCTAAGATGCTTTCTCTTCATTTAATCCAAACTGGGTTTTTTACTCCAGGGAAAGGCATCTCCAGTGTGGGAAGACAGATAAACCTAAACATTACTTCAGGTTTTCCTGTCATGAGTAAGAAATGCCAGCACCTCTTTTGGTCTGACAGAGACCCCGTCTAAGAACATTTAAATTATTAGAGCAGTGATCAGAGAGGTTTGTTTACCTTAACATGCTATCAGCATAAGATTAAGCATCTACAGTTGTTGGTTTGGTTTTGGGGTTTTTATTTTTGTTTTTTAAATAACACCTTTTTTATCTTGAACTGTTAATTAGCACCATGTATCCTGAATGACTGCAAGTAAAATTCTGGAACGCTAGGCAGCTTCTCTGAGTGGAAGTTTCTTTAAAAACGTTTTATTATGCATCACTGTTTATGAGGGCCATAATATTTTTAGCTCCCCATCTATACACACATTAGCTTGCAGTTTGTTTGTCTTTTTATAATCAATACCTTTCACTGGATATTCATTCTTGCTCATTCCTCCATCTAACACAAATGGAATTGTCTTGAAATGGTTTGACCTAAGTTTATTTTCTATTCTAGAATATGTTAATAATTTAAGAAAATTTGTGAGATAGCTTTGTCTCATGTTCACTCAGCAACTATTTGGTGGGGAAAAATTCTAACTGTGGTAAGGCTGTCTGGCCTTTACACTTACAAGGGCTGTTTGATCCCCAGTGTATTTCTGGAAAGTTCAGGCCTCACAATAGTAATTTCTGCTGTGCTGGCTTCCCACTGGATTGCCTACATTTCTCTAATGGAGTGCTTTTTAACACTTCCACAAATTTTCTCTTGAAAACTGAGAATAGAAGATAGTGATTTTGGTAACTCCAGGTATTGCATTGCCTGAAAAGAGTCAGTGCATGATCACATCTTCTCATATCCCAAAATTCAGGGTAGGGGTTAGAGCCTGCCTGGCTCCTGGCATCAGCCCATGTCCTTTTCCTAGAGCCTTCATGAGTTGCTCCGGTACCATACCCACCTTGAGATATCGATACTGCTGAGACAGCATCCAGCACCGTGTGGTGTGAACACATCAGGATACAGAGGCACAGATGTGGCAGTCTGAGGATCCTCACTTTATTTTGCTCAAAATCTTGAACTGAGATTTTGGTGGGGTTTTTTTCTCCTTTTACATTGAATTATTCAGTGGTTGAAGTGAGTAAAATTAAAGATTTCTAGACTAGTGACGTTTAGAAAATAAGAAGGATAGCAAAATCTATTTCATTTGAACTCTAATCTCTGGTCATGTATAAAATGAATAAAATGCAATAAGTGTGGAGAAATATGATTTATAACAGCAGCTGAAGTCTGGCACTGAATACCCTAAAATGCCAAGATTGTGTGTCAGTCAATTTAGCAGTGCAGTGGTGAAGGTGAAGAATGAAATGAAGGCTTTCTCTGATGATGTAATCTTTGGGAAAAATGACAGATGAAGAATTATTTCTAGCTCAAAAAAAGCTAAGTGCTCAGCCAGTGAGAGAGAGAAAAGCCATTATTTTAATAATAGAAGTTGGGGATGTACATTACTTTGGTTGCACTTTGTGTTTGTCTCTTTTAGTGATGTGTAACTTATTTTATAGCTATTATAACAAACACAAATGTCAAGCAAGAGATATTAGACGGTTCTGAGGATTGATAATGGGATTTCTTGAGCTATTCTCTTCTGCCTGTGCTTGAAATACAGCCAAACTGAGCTGTGACTGAAATTTCTTATCACCTGAAGACTCTTTAGTGACCCACACAGAATGACTTGGTGGGTCTCAGGATACTCCTCTTGTGGACAGGCATCCACACTGGATAACAGCACATCAGCTGAGATCCCTGTGGGAAAACTTCTATTTCATCAGTTCTTCCATCAGCTTACAACCATGTAATCAGTACAGAAGAAAAATATATGAGGAGAGGTGCATGCAGCTGTTTCCATCTCTCCCTCACCAACTCACTGTCCGAGTTAACACATACAGGACCAGGATGGCTCATCCTCACTGTAACCTGAATGTGGGTCACAGCCTTGCCCACGTTTCCAGCTGCCCATGCACCACCCTTGGATCTGCATTTCTCATCACCATGCCAGGGACAGCACGATGAATCCAAAAAGGAGACAGAACTTCATCTTATTTCAGTGGTGGAGATGCATGGACCTTGCTATAAATGTTGCTGTCCTCACAAGATTGTTTTTCTGGCACATTCTTCTGTGCCAAATTTCTACTTCAAAGAGAAATCCTCATAAAGTCAAGAGGATGCAGTCAGTTCCAGGGATTCACAAATGCAAAATAACTTTAATCTTTTGTTGACTTAAGCCAGGGCCATCACTGTTCATTTCTTGGCTGAGCAACTCCCAAATGATTCTAAGTAGTTCATGGGCATCTTTATTGTCCCTGTAACTGATACAAAAAGTAATGATGGCTCTTTTTTCCAGCGGATGTTCAATCTCTGCTGAATGTAGTCTGTATAAACCATTTGACTTGTGGGATTGTCTTTGATACGGCTTCAATGTCTCTTTTAGCCATTTGATGCCCTTTGAAAGCAGCAACATGCTTTTCCATTGCTGCTCTGTCCAATTATCTGAATAATTTAATTTCCTTCTAGATAAGCTGCTAGAGTTTCTCTCAAAGGCTGGAGAGACAAAATTCCTTCTCCTCCTGCATCTGCATCATAACCCTCAGAGCAAGTGCTTTAACATTTGGTATTTTGAATTATCATACAAGTTATGGATATAATCCATAAATATTTTTTTTTTTCTGATATATGTAAATTTCTTGCATAAGGAAGTTCCTATTATAAGGGAACAAGCTGTATAAAATATTTAGCTCAAAAAGCTGAAATATATTTAAAATACATACATTTACTTCATCTTTACACATTTGCCTGTGAAATGCAAGCTGAAAATATATATGTGTCAGATGTTCTTAGGACATGAAAATTTAAGTTGGCTTTGGCAGCGTGACATTAGAAGGAACAGTTTTATAGTGCAGACAGAGGGAATTGGAAATTAGTCCTTTTAGACCTGTTTACTGCTGTACTGTCTGCCTTTGCATTTGGCCTCTGCAGGTGGTAATCTTTCAGAATATGACCCCAATTTTCCCTTTGGTATGCTAAGCCTCCTACTGCTAGAAACATATTGAAACATAATTCATCACACCCATTACCTGCATAACTCTGGTGTATAATGTTGTCATTGCCAAGCTAGTAACCACCAGGAGCAGCAAACGTGACGGCGTTTATAAGCACGTCTAAGGGTTTATCAGCATTATCACACTCTCGCTCTTTCCCCCAGCGTGATACCTGTGCCTTGGTGTCTGTCATGTTTTACTGTATCGTAAGGAGGGGACAAGATCCCATCTGGCATGTTTGTGACAAAGAAAATTTCACAGCTCTGGGCATGTACTCCCAAACTTCTGTATTTCGTGATGTGACTTAGAGCACCTTTTCAGAACATCAGAACATTGTGATCACAGTGGCGAGAGTCATCTCTCCTCAGCAGCACGTGCCAGTGGAGGGTCGGAGGTGGAGACGGGCTGAAGGGAGGCACAGGGTCAGGGGCCTGGGGGCACAGGCATGCAGAGGGCTGAATGTGAGCACAGATCTTCACAACTGAATAATTAAGGTACCTGTGAGGGGTTTACACTTCTGTTTAGAAATGCTGTTCATAGCAACCTGATACACATCCTGAGGCAAGGTAAGCTTGGATGGTGGCACCTCCAGCAACTTCTTTGACTTTGATTTTGCCCTCAGCAAGTCAGTCTTTTAGATGGCATTCTCATTCTGTTGGTATAGATAGCAACCGTGCAACTTCAGCCAGCTGTTGTCACAGAGCATCATGGCTATGCAGATGCTTCAGGAAAGCCCCCGTGAAAGCCCCTATTTGACCTGTTGTAGCAATGTGTGATTCAGGGACTGATGGCTTTCAGGGGTGGTCCTGCTCTATTGGGATAGGGGTCTCCAGGTAAGGTAGAAAGATCTTCTTTGCCTCTCTGCAGGTAATTTTTTGAAACTGGTGCATATCTGGGGCAAGACCATATCAGTGAAGTCGGTTTCATTGCACCGTTGAGGTTATTGGAGGTGCATTTTTGCCACCAGTTGAAAAGGTCTCTGAGGCTGTAAGCTGTGCAAAGCACATGGTAGCAAGGGTGTGTGCAGGCTCCGGGTTGCGTCAGCCATTGTACCCCTGGGCAGAGCTGGCCAGTGGCGTCTTCAATCTGCTACCACTGCCTGACCCAGGTTCCACGCAATGTGTTTCATTTACCGCTCCCATGTCAGCCTGCAAACGCTGATTTTAATTCCTCACAGAACTAGAGCAGAACAGAGTAATAATGAATGGTTATTTATAGTCCTCAAAGCCAACATTTACAGCAGTAATTCTTAGACTGAGTCTCTATCTGTTTACTTGACCAGGACAACTGAATATTGTCATTAAATGTAATACTTCCTGCTAATGTGCACTTTGCTTTTGGTTACCTTTGGAGATGAAATTGTGAAAAGTTAGCTGATGAGTCGATGTTGTAGTGTATATAACACGCAAGGCTTGGCTAGTTTCTTGAAGAGATTAATGATGTTTTGCTTTCTGCTTCAGTGGTGGCAATTCTTCAAATCTGAATCTTTAACATTCTCTTAGTAGGAATAATAATTGTGTCCAGTTAAATGCATGAGAAACTCACCCAGGCACACAATGTTTTTGTGATCATCTATTAGTTATTACTTCTGTCATTTACTTGGAATTCTAAATTTCTCTTTAGTAAAGATAAAAACAGAGATCATATCCAAAACAAAGCACAGAACAGTCTGTGATATTTAGTAATTTTATTATTAGCAAAGGAAAAAAAAAAAAAAGGTTTCAAAGGCATATGAACGTGTTTGAAGAAAGAGTTGTCTGAAACTGTCCTGAAAAAAAGACTAATTTAAAGGCAAAATGTTTCTGCTTGCCTCTGTGAGAGAATTTTCTTCTGGGCTTACTGGATTCTCCAATCCCCCACTTCTGCCATACTGGTCAGATGGTAGGATGCCTGGCCAGGGGTTCAGGTTCTGCATCCCCTCTCGTTACTGCAGAGCTGCCACCAAAAGATAAATATTTTTGCTCCCATCGTTGGGTTTCAGCACTGTGCTGGTATCAACTTGCTTAGTGAGTGCCAGCAGATAGCTGATGACCTCTTGAAAGAGTGAGATGTGATTGTTATTACTGGGTGTAAAAGAAAAGTAATATGGGGAGCTACTTTCCAAACTTTAATCTTCCGTACTTTTATATCTCTGAGGGAACCATGATGTTACTCCCTGGGTACTTGATGTTCCCGTGAAACTATTTTTGGTTTTCCATTACACTGAAATATATCCACAAAGTTAACCTGCAGTTTTTTCTGATCTACCAGATGTAATATTTGAAAATTTCCAAAGGACACTAACTTAATAGGCCAATTATTTTCTCTGATGAAAGCCATCCAACCACAGGTCTGCTGCAACCAGCCAGTAAAATGATTCCTCTCAGACACACAAAGCTCCTTGTTGAGCTGTTGAACAAACATGGCTTTTAGCTTGAAAAAAAAAAAAAAAAAAAGAAAATGCCATGGTGCTGCCCATGTGCCCAAAAACCTACATGTCCCACCTGCCAGACATACCTCCGTGTGCCAGGGACATGCAGCCTGACGGCTGAGCCTAGCCTCTGCGCCGGGAGCAGCTCAGAAGTGGTGTTCATGAGCAGTGAGCGTTGGATGAGCCCTAGTGCTGTCAGCTTGCGAAACAACCAACCATTAACAGGAAATTTTCTGAAACTAAAATCCCATCATTTCCTTCAGTGTCACCTTTCGTATAATTACTAAGCGCAGAATTTGTAATTAAATGGTATGACTGATTTTGTGACATTCCCACAGACATTTTACAAAGGCTATTTGCGTGCCT
This sequence comes from Eurypyga helias, assembly GCF_000690775.1. Taxonomy (NCBI): domain Eukaryota; kingdom Metazoa; phylum Chordata; class Aves; order Eurypygiformes; family Eurypygidae; genus Eurypyga; species Eurypyga helias. Next base: position 47,187 of record NW_010234080.1, on the reverse strand, counting down.
TGCTATTTTGTACAGTAATAACTGCAATCAGCATAACTACTATGATTTGTTTATCAAATGTCCCTTGGGTAGCATCCGTTGTCATTTGTAAAACATAGTGAGCAGCACGATTTACACACCGCTGCCTGTCTCGCGTTGCTGTGGAGTTGTGTTCCTGAAGCACTGTTGATGCTCACCTCTGCAGAGGAACATGGTTGTCTTCCATGTGCTATGAAAAGTGAGAACTGAACAGTAAAGCTGCACAAATAGGCAAAAATCTGTAAAAATTTTACAAAGAGTAGGCATTACATCTTCACAAAAAGGATCTAAGGGTATACTTACGCAGTAATGGACTTAACAGGTTGAAAAGGGAGGAGAAAAGACCATATTAAATAATCACCCATTTGTACCCTTTCAGGAGGAGAGTCCTGAGGAATGAGAACATGTGATCATGTAGGTGATGGCTGTATCGTAGTGCTCGTGTGCCAGGAGACCAAATTAACGTAGCGCAGGGAGCCCTGGTTTGATAACACAGCACTTGGCTGCTTGACGCTGCCAGCTTTGGTGTTTGTCATAGAGTGTGTGTGTTGCCGTGTGTAAGGTGTTTTTAAAAATGCTAAAGCCTGGTGTCCACAAGGTTTTTCTGTGATTTTTTTTTTCCCCCAAAAAAATAATGTTAGCTTGAAAGAAAGGTAAAGCATTCTCCCTAAGTGCTGTTGAAACCTTCTAATCTAGGAAAAGAGTTTTGCTTTTTTTCAAACTGCTCTTTCCTCCAAAGGGCACTGCTAAATGACAGCTTGAGCAGATTATGATGCTTAGAAGGATGGGGATGGAGGCAGGGGTCCTGGAAGTCGTCAGAAGATAAGCTTCAGGGCGGTGTGGTATTATCTGCAGTTGAACTGGTACCATCCAAGTGAAGAAAGCAAGTGTATGTCTGTATCAGCGGGAGCCGGCGACGGGAACCCAGGATGTGCATGGGTTGCTGGAAAGTCTCAGTGGGGCATGAAAAGAGGATTACTGAGCCAGGTCGGTAAAGAGAGCTGACAGGACTGCTTCACACACAGCATTTTATATTCCTCAGATCACAGAAAGGCACAGTCCTTGTGGAAAGACATGGTTGCCTGGATAAAGTTGCTGTTGCCTGAATCTTCCATAAATCAAGCTGTCTAAGGAAATGAGAACAGCATTTGCTTTTACAGTTGTTTGGGTTTTTTCAGTTGAGGGTGTGGTGCTGCCAAAGGGGAGGGGGTTGCACTGTGGGACCTCCACCCCCATACAGCCCACACAGGGGCTGTGGCTACAACCTGTCCTCCCTGCCAACACCTCAGTCGGAGGGGCAGAAAGGGTCCCAAAAAGGATGCAGTCAGCTGCTGACTCTTCAGTCCGTCTTGATTTAGTGTAGTTTTAGCGGTGCTTTGTGAGTGGAGGTGTTTGTGCAGTGACATCCACTCTGGGTCCTGGCCATTGGCCACTGTAATAACAGCTGGTGTTGCTCTATGAGAAATGGGATGTAGCCCCTTGCAGTGATTTCGGTAACAAACACTCAACACCTTTGCTGTAAGTAGAAGGGCAGTGGTTCTTCCTAAGCAATCTGACTTAAACTCCAAGTACAAGAAGCAGAGGTTTCACTGGAAAACAGATATTTTCCTTTTTTATTTGCCTTTAAAATGATTTGATAACTTCTGTGGGAAAGGGCATTAGAAACTAAAATGTCTGAGAACACATTTATATTCAAGTCTTTTTACTTTTCATAATTTTGCAAACATATAATGCAGTGTAAGTTAATTTTAATTTTTATTAAAAATGTTTCTCATTCTTATATTTGCACAACACAATGTAGAGAATGAGAAGAAATCTTCAGATGACCTGGAAGAGTCTTCTGGGAGATTTATAAACTGTCTACTTCATATGTGAGAACATTTGTTTTAATTCCCATATAAAAGTGAGATAAATTGGTTTGTGATAACACAAGTTCAAAAATATCTCAAGTTACCACTTTATTTCCATATTAAAAAATAACACAATTCACTGCATAATTAGAAAGCTAAATTAGATAAAAAGAGAAGTTGCTCCTGATTAGACTGTGAATGCAAAACATTAGCCTACAAAAAGTATTTCTGACTCCTAAAGAGGCTTTTCTAAGACCTGCAGCTCTAAGTTCAATTATGGCCCAGCAGCTGGAATTCTATCCACTGGGTTAGCAAAGACCAAAAGGCCTGATCCTGCAGTGATTTATTCCAGAGAGTAATACTAGCTCATGCAAAATTGTCCATTGATATAATTTGTTCTCCAAAAATTGCTGGTTATTAGATGTGTGTATTCAAGACCAGTCTAATTTTCTCTCAAGGTTTTGAAGGTAATTTTCGTCATTTGCCTGAATAAAGCAAGAACCTGGAAAACATAGAAATCTAAAATTCAAATGGAAATCCTTTATGTAAAATAAATGATAAAATTTGGGCGCCTTTGCATGTGAATGATATCCTTAGGGTTGAGTTTTCTCCAATGCACTGCTTCAAAGTCTGATGCATTTGTAATGGCAATATGCTAAGTTTAACATCATGGTAAAATTTGTCAAAATTCAGTCTGCTTGAGGTAGATAGAGATGTGAGTGAGGATGACCCTCCAGAATGACCTTGTCCTTAGGGTGTAGCAAATGTGGCTTTAACGCCTCCATGGGAGTGAGCTTGCAGAGACTGACACGGCATTGTTTTTAGCAAGCTTTAGTTTCCACTGGCAATACTTAGCTCAATCCCAGTTCTCATTCATGTCGAGTTCGAGCATCTCTCACTAAATCTGCATCTTAATTTCTTAATTTGATCTCAGGTTTGGAAACTACCAGGTTTCACCAGCCAGCTGTAGAAGGCATGCATGAATTATTAGATTCTCACTGTCGGTTAAATCTTATCCTTTGTATTTTAAGTCACCCATTTGCATTCATCTAAAATGCTTTCAGAGAGTTTATCAGAAGAAGTGAAATAAGAAATGAAATAGTTTCATGTAAACTGCATTTTTATGTTTGACTGGTAAAACCACAAAGCAGAGATAAAATACATAAAACTAAGGCTCTGCATAATAAGCATATCTATTAGTTTCCTTATCTTTATAAAGCTCCCGTTTGTCATGAGAAGCATTGTGTGTCACTCATCCTGCCTTGTTCTACAAAAGCTCTTTTCTCCCTTTCCTTTTATCTCCTACTGGCATTTGCAAGGTAGGAAACTTCACTGGCATGATGCTGCAAATGACCCTGTTGACTAAATAATCGTTTAACCTTCAAACCCTTAATAGCAGAAGAAAATAAAAATTAATACCCGTGTGCACCTAGATAAAAATGGTACTGGCGCTCTGCTGGTTGCAGCATTTGCAATCACAGCAGCTCTAGATTGAGGGAAAACGCTGGGTCAAACAATTCCCAGGGTAAGTCACCTCCAAGTAAGGCCAGATCCCCACTGGTGCAGCCTCTGGAAAACCACGTAGGGAAGCCGCTGGCCATAGCAGGTGGCTGTGGAGGTGCTGTTACCTGCCCTCTGTCCTTGGGAGCAACCTCCAGCAGTGTCTCAGGAAATGTGTGCCCCCCCCACCCGAAACACCTGTGTCGGGAGCGGTGGCCCGGAGGACAAGGAATGACTCCAGCACAGATTGCTGCCGGTACCTGATGATACCTGCAAGATGGCCAGCCCACCAGATGTAGCTGTCCGGCTCCCAAGCAGGAGGAGGTGGCCTCAGTGAGGGGTGTGTGTTCAGTTCCAAAGGAGCCTGCAATGAGAGTCTCTTTCTCTTGGTGTATACAATCTTCACATCTCCTTATCTTCTCTTTCTGAAAAGAAGTGTTAATATTGCATATCCAACGCATCAGCTGTTCCAGAATTCAGAAAACGCCACGTGTAGGTAACAAATACTTCTACTGAGGTCCCACTTGAAAACTTCTGACTACATAGTGCTTTTAAAAGTAGCTCCTACTCAAAATGCAGCTTTCCTTCTGCTCTTCTAGGATTTTTAGTTGCTGTCACACAGTGTGTCTATGACATATGTGTCCATGAGCGTGGTGATATAAAGTTATTTTGCTTAACTGACAAATTCATCAAAATTACTATGGGGAACTGCTGTTTTACATGCTGAAGAAATGGGATTTGGGTGGAGAAAATCTGTAATCAAACATAAATATGCTATTTCTGTCTGTGGAACATAAACAACTAATGATGTGTGTCATGCTGGCAATACTGTGCCATCAGATTTTCCTTCCCCACTCTTTTCCTGCTTTCTGTATAAAGGATTTTATACTCTCTAGGAAAGTGAATCAAGAGTTAGTTTCAAAATATTACTGTGCCTTTTTCACCATATGGCTACTTGAGCAGACTTTGTGTGAGTTCAAGTTGTTAGTGATAACTGCTGAACAAAACACCACTTGAAGTACCAATACATCTCCTGTACTTCTGACAGAGCTCTTCACTGGCACAGACCTTTTATAACCTTGTAGCCACGTAGATCTCACTCAGTAATACTGCTTAGTAGGTATTCAGTGCCTGTCGGGTTCAGTTACATATCTTGTATGTAGAAACAGAGGTAATTCTTATTAAACATGTGTTACAGAGCCACATCCTTTTCAGACTAAACCAGGACGACTGCAGACATTATTTAAGCAAGCTTTCTTCCCAGGTATCAGCAGAGATATGTGGTCTGAATACAGAGCTGAGAACTAGGCAGTCCCTCGGTGTAATGTAATTTCTCAGGTATGCAGTCCTCAGCATCTTCCTGGTCTTTAGCGGCGTTGGCACCTGTAGCTCCTATAGCAATTGCAGGGACTATTTATAAAATAGAAATAATTAACTTAGCAAGGATAAAAGCTGGTAATAAGTTACAAACACTTTGAAGATAAGGAGAGTATCTTCCTGATTATCCTTGAGCCCTTAAATATTCTATGATGTGGTTAATTTCCAATTTTCAAAGAGCTATTAAATTTACTTAATAAATATTTAAGTCTGTGTTATTTATATCAGTGCAATGGACTTCACCCTAATTGAGTTACAGCTGATTTATGTGAACATAACTAAAAGAAGGATCAGCTCCAAGGAAGCAAATGCCTTGCAAATTGTCCTCTCTTTTAAATATTCTTAAAAGATAAATAGGTGTAGTGCTTATGTACATAGAAATAAAGTTACAGAATATATATATCTGTAGTCTAACAACATTCATCTTCAAGGTATAATGTGAGGAATGACTGCCCAGGTAGTAACTCTGCAGTGAAGAGCAGCAGGCAACAACACTACCCGATGGCAAAAAATAAACATCATGTTTCACGGCAGTGCTGTAAGATAAATTCAGAAAACAGTCCTCCAGCAAGTAGGCCTTCAGCAGACCACTACACTCGGTTTGGAGCATCACATCTCAGTGAAGCAGCAGTGTCCAGGTTAGGGGGATGCAGAAGGACCTGAGGTCTTCCAGTGGCTGAATTTGGGAGAAATCACCTGTTTTCCGTCCAAGACCAAGGGGAAACATGATACCGTACTGATTTTTCAAAACTCTCCAAAAGACAGTAACTATTCAAATATATAAAAGAAGGTAAGAGAAGGCTGTGGTGGCCACCTGCTCCTCGTGCCACCAGGAGAGGGCAATTAGCAGTTTCAATCACGTACAGACTGAACGTTTCAGAGATCTGAGCACTTGGCAACAGTTTGGTTGGGGGGCTGTGAAGCCTCCATCAGAGGATGGTTTAGGTAGACAGGGTGACCTGTCAGAAGTAGTTCTGGTGTAAATGGCTTTTTGTTGGGGCAGGGGTTTAGATGAAGAGACCCCTTGGGCTCCCTCCCGGCCTCAAATGGTGTAGCTTGGCCCAGGGTATCTCTTCACAAGATGAGATGGGTTATGTCCCAGTGTCCTGACTTCGGTCAGGTCCCAGGGTCTGTCATCAGTGTCATTTCCTTCTGACAATGGGTAAATAGAAACTGAGAAAGCACTTTAGTGTCTGTATGGAGACACATCCATGCACAGCACATGTCCTCTGTAAGGCATTTTATTGCTTCCAGTGGTGGTCTTAATCGAATAATAGCAACTGTTATGTAAATATAACTAGAGAGTCTGGAGACATTCATATTTTTCTGAATATGGTAATTTGGAAATACCTGGTCAGAGTCAGCATTTTATTCTGCCATTATATTCATTAATGGAGCTTTTCCATCAGAAATTCAGAATGATTAGCACTGAATAGGAGGAGAAGAGGAAATAGTGTTCTGAAGAAACCTCCTTCAATGTGTAGTGTTTTCCCATGTATATGGATTTAGTCTATATTTATTTTTGAAGAGGATCCGTGGAGACTTTGTTCCCTCTTCAGCTCCCTCACACCTGTATTGTACTGTCTCTGGGTTTTTTAACTTTCAGCTGTGCTTGGAAAAAAAAAAAAAAAACCACAAACTTTTCCGTGCCTGTATATTTGCAGAGTACATTTTTAAATCCTTGTGATTTTTTTGAATGCTCATCTCATGGCAATACCTGTTCTCTGACTTGGATATATACTATTCTTTACATGATAAGCATAGCTGAATGTCACGAGCACGCAAATCATCATGTATTCTCTGCAAATTTATTTTGATGAATTATAGTAAAGCCAAAAAAAAAAATCCCACCTTCCTTGGATATTAAAAAAAAACCCCAAAAAAACACTAAAGGAAGCTATACTGTAAGTGTACAGCAGAAATTGTATTAAAGATGCTGAGAATTTCTAGTATTGAGTCTCCAGAGAGGCTGTTGATACCACGAGTAGCTGATATGTGGTGGACCTCACAGTGGTTTGCAGTGCAAGGATTTCAGCTTATGCACATTTGATGGCAAAGTCACTAAAAGAGGCTTCTAAATGGTTAGTTAATGGTTGAAGTACTACAGCCTGCTTCCCAGTCATCTTATTTGTAATAGTGTCTCATGTGTTGTGTCTCCTAGCTCTACATACAAACTACCACACTTACAATATCCATGAACTTAAGTGCATCAGTGGCCCTGGGGATGCTTTACATGCCGAAGGTGTACATCATCATCTTCCACCCTGAGCTAAACGTCCAGAAACGGAAACGTAGCTTCAAGGCTGTGGTCACAGCAGCGACCATGTCGTCACGGCTCTCGCACAAACCCAGCGACAGGCCCAACGGTGAAGCCAAGACGGAGCTCTGTGAGAACGTAGACCCAAACAGTGAGTACTGCTGATCATCTCTTTGTTGACTCCTGGGGGTTTTGGAGGCACTGACCAGTATCTGAGGCTTAGGGTTTTTGTATTATTTGGTCTCCTCAGTTAAAAACTTTTGATATCTCACATGCATATTTTTTTAAAATCTTCTATTTTCTCCTCACTTTTTTTGAGTTGTGCCTGTTGGCAGCAACTCTTTGCAAACTGTTTGTGAGCTGTGAGTAACTCCTCCTCCTTTCCCTCCTCTGTGAGTGAAAGATCAGCAGCATCCTTGAGTACCAGACCCTTCCGCCTGTGTCAAATTCAAACCTTCCTGATCCTGGCAGGTACAGTTTTCAGGCTGAACAGAGGGACAAGGACCAAATTCTGATAATTATATAAAGTTATAATTTTGTTTCTTGCCAAGTTTCTTTTCAAAAATCTCACGAACCTAGAAGATTCCCACTTAAGGATTTTATCCGGTCCTGTACAAGTGAATGCAAATCTCGCCACTGATTTAAAAGGAAAATAGATCGAAATGATGCTTCCAGTTTCCTTAATGTGCATAGCATAGTATATTGTAGCACAAAATTACATAGTGAGGCCATCAAATTTGATTTGCATTTGAATCTGGAAGGAGTTGAGGAAGGAGACAGCTGCACAACTTTGTAGCATGTTGGAAAGGTTTAGGCATGTCTGCAGTTTTTATGAAAAACAGATCTGAATGTGGAGAAATGCCCTTTCCTTGCCCATGATCCGTTCATCCATTTGCTGCTGAAATCCCTGCCACTTCTTGTCTATTAACTGCCGTCTGAATATCTGCCTCAAAGCAGAAACTCTGCTGTCAAAGCAAAGTGGAAACAGGCAGGAAATTATTGACACAGCACTTTCCCTCCCTTTATTCACCCCTTGAGTATTTTTCTCTGATGTCTTATCATGCAGGTATACAAAATATATTCTAACTGGAAAAACTAAATTTGTCATTGGAAACTGAACCAGCTGACCTATCTGAACTATGATTCTGACATAAGAGAGTAAGGAAATGCTTCTCATAAATTAAGGACCGTATTATGCCTCCTGCAGTCATACTGAACAGAGCCCGCTCTGCAAGAGGGAGTAAATATTTCCCGCATTAGGGTATTTCCCAGCAAGAGTGAGAGTTGCAAAGTCCTCTGCCAAGCCAAATTCCTGTTAGGCAATACTGGCCATGGTGAAGGAACCCCTTCCGCTGCCTCTGGTCTCCAAAGCTCCTCCTCGCTGTGGTGCTGCCGCTACCGAGGTCAAACCCTCCGGTGCGCAAACTCCGACCGCTCCTCAAGGTGTTCGGGCAGCATCGCTCCCTGAGACTGAAAGGAAACAGCCTTGGAGGATGGAGGGAGAGGAAGGGGAGCATTCAGAATGACAACTGGGAAGGGGCAGGTGAGTGTGTGTTGCTCAACTGCATTTCACTAATTGCCGTTCTGGTCAAAGGGGTGGAAATCAGTTTTTCCTCCAGAAAAGAAAAAAAAAAAGTAAAAATTGCCACTCAAAGACTTGAGCAACCAGAGAAATGTGAAAGTTTGGATGATGAAACTTTCAGTGTAGAAACAGAAGTAGAGCCCTGTGGGTACTACAGCTTGGGGGTTTCCCCCCAGATGTGATACATCTTCTTGCTGTTTTCAGACTTCTGAGAATATTTCCCCCCTGACAAGTAACAGTCAGATTTTAACCTGGAAGGAGATATGTTTATTAAAAATATATTGCTCACTTAACTCGCCATATTCCTGGTAAAATAAATTTTTTCATCCAAGACTATATGCTAGAATATGTTTCTATTAGGCAAGAGAAGTAAGGGACAGAATCCCACTCCCTGCCGAGATGTGTCACGTCCTGCCTTAAGCCTTCAGACCTGGTTTTGCTAACATTGATTTAAATTTGGGGTAAAGTCCGCTGGGGATAAAACCCTCACAAATTCAAAATTAGTGTGCGTGAAAGAAGAATGCATTTTTACAAACTCATTTGCTTATATGTAGGATTCTAAAGCATATAAATTTGTTTGTTCAACCTAGCCAGTCAGGAAACGTGCAATAGTATTAATTTATATGTCGTTCTGCAAGCACTGGGCTTTTAAATTTTTTATGGTTTGGAAAATAAAATTTCTTCTATATTACCATCTGTCCATATTATCAGCTGCACCTACTACTACTATTTCATTCCCTGGATATGTCTGTTAATAAAATTATCAGAAAATAAATTAAATAAACTACTGCTGTACTTAAAGTATTTGGGTACATTTAGTCCCAAGATGAGCTAATACTGCAGTTAATGGGAGCTTTCCTATGATGGCCAATAGGAGGTCAATCAATCCTCTAATCAGGCAATATTCAGAATGTATGTCTATGCAAGTAATTCATTGAATACTTGAATTGAGTTTTGGGGTTATTTAAATTTGAATATTTTATTTTTAAAAATGTTTGCAGTACCATTTTTAGGTGGAAAAATTGAAAACTGTATTAGTGAGCTCAAGAAAAAGCAATGCCATCCAAGCAAAACTCCCATATTTTCAGTGAAATTTTCAATATGACCTCAATAAATAAATAAAGTTTTGGTGTTTTTTCATAGCAATTTAACTTCAAAAAATCCACTTTATACAGCAGATGGGAAAATTTTCAGAATTTTACCAATTGGACAATAGGAAATGTGAATAAAAACTGCCCCAGATGTTTGCATCAATGCTATGAGCTTTTTTTTTTTTAATCTCAAATATCTTTCTTTAAAAGAAAACAAAAATAATGTATTTTCAATATGTCTCATTTAAAATTGGTTTTGAATCACCAGTGATGGCTAACAAGTAACGACAGAGGTGGAGGGGAAGTGGTCAGCTGCAGCAGGTACCTTCCTGGTAGTGACCTGCTGCTCTGAGGAGCAGAGTCAGGAAGTCCTGGCTCTGAGTTCCGTGCCAGGCTCTTCTGGAACTCATGGTATCAGGCTGAGAGTAAATTAATTGAAGGGGATTAAAGGATGAGTCTGAGACTCATCAGCACTGTGCAAACCTATCTGAGATGCTGATCTGTCTTAGCTACCAAGTGTTTTCTTCTAAGCAGAATAGTACTGTTGGATTTTCTGGTTTGATTTTCTATTATATTTCCTGGTGATGCTGCTGTTCATGGCTTGCTCAGGTATTGGAGACTGGAGTTGCCATTTCTATTGAAAATACACGAACATTTCATATCTCCTAAGGACCAATTAACACAGAGCCACCGACACGGGATTCATGTACCTCCAAACATTGGGGAATTTGGCAGCTAAGCCCAAATTTATGGCCTGACCTATGTATATGCCAGTCAAAATGGGAAAAAGAAAAAGGGGTGGGATGGTTTTACAGAAAAATAGCCTTGAAAGAAACCTCCATGCTTTAGGAAAGTTTAAAAGAATGCCTAATTAACTGAAGATATGCATGTAAAATGAGGAGGCTACAGATTACCTGAATGGCTTTCCTACGAGCAGGTGGTTCTCAGCAGCGGCACTGAGCGTTGTGTGAAAATGCTGAACACAACGCTCGGGTGATCTGCAGGAATTTGAGCTCAGGAAAAATGTGCAGAGCACTTAGGAGAGCTGGGCTCAAGCATTGGGCTTTTAGTGGGACTATAATAGAAGAAACTGCATTAGCGCATCAGGAAAATCACTTGAAATGCAGTGACCTTATATCCCACCCATCAGGAGGAAATATAGACTCGCTCTGTTGCAGCTTTTTGTTTAGGATACATGGGAAGCAAGAAATTTCACAAGTTTAGTTCCCCATCCATGTCCTGTGAGGGCTTTTGTGCTGAATGGGACATATTAAGGCCGAGCTTTTCAATCTAAAACTGCATTACTTATGAAAACTCTCTTAATCGTTCCAGTTTGCTACCTGGCATGTGCATGTTCTACTCATTCAATGGCTTTTTCTTGCTACTACATGTTTGCATCAGATTCAGATGAGCAGAATTTGGTACACAGCAGCTTTCATCCATGTAATGAGTTCGTTCTACTCTCATGTGTCTCTGGTCAAATTTCACACTATTTGAGAAGATGTTTGTTGTCAATTCTGAAGTTGAACAGATAGTGAGTGCTTCTTGGCTGTAAGAGTGGAGCTTCAGACTACGAGAAAACCATTTGAACCTCTAACCCGTACTTAACTTATATTGAGATTTACATGTAATTGCTCCTTTTCCTTAGCAACTTGTTTTAATTTATGGCTTTACTAAACACAGTGACAGGGAAATCAACAACTCAGTTGTTTGGTAATGAGGAGGTGGTGTTTCTCACAGGCTGGCTGAGCAAATATTGCTGGAAGGGCATTTGCTTTCATGTATTTCCCTCTTGAATCAGCTACGAGAAGGAAACCAAACTGCTCAGTGCCTGGGAGAGGCTTTTCTGGAAAGATGCTTTCTTGCAGGGATTGGGGTAGGATCTTTTGGTACTTGGTGACACAGGGAGTGTTGGTCTTCCAGGGTCCCCGTTTCCAATCTCATGGGAAAAATCTCACCGTCTATGAGAATAGCTGTAGCCAAGTTTACACCCTCTTTGGCTTTTCTGTGCTCTGCTCTGTGATCAGGATGAGTAGTGCAGAGTAGCCCAGTAGTATATGGTATTGAACAGGAGGCTTGCGTCACAGAGACCTCTCTGTGGCAAAGACCAGGTGCATCAAAGTGACAAACAACTGTTGGAAAGACAGAGCAGCTCTTCTTCTGAGGAGTTTAGTTGAGACTTGTTGAGAAGTGGCAAAGGAAAGGTGTGTCACCCTGGACTAGCCAGAAAACTTTAAGGTCTAAAAGCTTATAAGGGCCTAATTTTCAGCAGGGTTATGAGTTTGTGAACTTTTAAGTTAGTAGGTGCTTTGAGGGCTCAGTAGCTGTGCAGTCATATTCAGGATGATTTTTTTGTCTTTCTCCTTTATTTAGCACTAAGTAGAACTTATTTGGCAGTCGAATCAGTTTTCAGTAGTGAAGTGCAATCCCTGTCTGTTGTCCCCAAACTGAACAGGCATCGGTTGCATGTTTCCCTTTGAAAACAGTGCTTTCCTGTGCACGGCCAGCTCCTCTCTATCGCAACGGCAGCAAGAGCAGTGTGTGTCCATCCTCAGTTTTCTCCATGCATTGTGTGTGACCACTGACTTTGTGGGCTCCCAACTGTGGAGTGTATGTGGAACGCAAGCACCTCCTGTCTCATAGAGACGTGGAGACACCGCTGTGCAAATGCTCTCATGTTGTGCCCTGGTGTGTTTGTGTTTTCATTCCTGTTCCTCCTTAACACCACTGGCATGATGTTGCCTATTCCATCTTTCTGAGGAAAAAAACTAAAATGCTTGTCCATGGTGCCAAGGAACCTGAGAGTGACCGCATGGGTGAGGAAGGACTGGGGCGTCTTAAACTAAAGCCAAAATGTTCCAGGGTTTTTTCAGGGGAGAGTAAAAAAAAAAACAGTCAACCACAGCCGCTCTTTTCTGAGTGGTGCTCCCATGTTCAGAGGTACCTGAACTTCTGTGAACTGGTTCATTTATTTCTAACCCAGAGTTAATTTCATATAGTGGCGCCTCTCAACTTTCCACTGTCACTGCTCTAATCTGAGCTCTTCATTGGATTAATGTCATGGCCTCCATGACAGGGCAAAATATAAAGAGTTTATTGTGAACAGACGTATTATACATACCAATGTATTTACTTTTCCTGTAGACTGCATACCACCAGTAAGAAAGAGGGTTAAAAAATCTGTTACTTGGTACACTCTTCCACCTACTGTATAGCTTTTGCCTGCTTTCCAAAAAGGTAAGGAAAAATCTAGCTTCTTATTACTTTATTCTCAAATTATCATTATTATATACATAAATAAATGAGGAATGTGCATTAGTGCAGCTATGTTATAAGAAGTATCTAACTTAAAAATTGTTCACACATCCATTACCAAATGCTCCCATGTGTTGAGTTTGGTTTGACAAGGGGAGGCCCAGGACTCGGGTGATTTTAATCCCTGCGCTGGACCCCAGCGAAACAAAGAACTGGTGGTCCTCTGCTTCCCGCCAATGGAGGTAGATCCACATAAAGCCTTTGAGAACGTAGATATTTGAAAACTATTTTAAAAAGGAACAAACAAATCATGAAAAGTTAATTATGGCAATCAGATCTAACCACTAAAAAATGTTTTCTGAGTCATTTCTAGGAGCTTTACCAGCAGGGTTGCCGGGCAGCATAAAAATAACCTTTGCTAACATGTGAGCAATCTTCTTTCCTCTAAAATTATAAATGGCTCAAAAAAAGTTTGCAAAATATTTTTTTTTTACTGTGGGTGATCCCAGTGACCACTCCTGAATAACCATGAGTGAACAATTTTTGAGAGCTGGCTTTTTCTAAGTGTTGTGACTGCCTATATGGTGATCTTGTGAGCTGATTTTGTATTTGTGACTTCATCAGCCAGGAATTACTGCTTTTCTACTAAAATTAAGGGAATGAGAAAGCATTTAATATTGGGGAAAAATAACTAACAACCATTAATAACTATTTCTCATATATGAAATTCCATGTGTGTGGTCAGATGGCTTTACCCCCTCCTTTGGGGCTTTGCCCAGGTATGAAGGGTACTGGCCTGGTTGCTGTGTAGTGTGCATTGGGTTTTAGAAAAAATTGCTGTATACAGCCTTCAAAAGGTTTAGCTGCTCTCTGATAGGTGAGAACTTATATCAGCAAAGGTAGGAATGCTGCTTGAATTGAGTCTCTGAGTCATAGGGAAAAAAAAAACTAATATCTTTAGCTGGTGTAAATTGCCACAGCTCCAGTTTCAATTCAACTCAAGTTCTTGTGAAGTGTTCAAATTGCTTTTTATTGTATTTGAATCATGCCCATTATTCTAACTTACACAGCTCAGACAGAAAGCCTTATTTAAGGTGTGAAGCTCTTTACGAACGTCAGGACCTGCCTCACCAGAGGGCCAGTCAGAAAGGTTGATGGTGGCGGGCATCAAGGGAAATATAACAAAGTAGTCGGAGAGGAGAAGGGGCTACTCAGGGTATTATTGAAATCAGATGTGAAAGAGTAAAGGGTGACTATGTGAAGTTGAAATTGCTAAAGGAAGGAGATGAGAAGAATAGGAGGGAGATAGATGAGACACTAAATCTCAGGAGCAATATTTTTTAAATAAAATTTTAAAAAGTTTAAAATGCAAAGCATTAGGATCTCACACAGATTTCTGAAGAATTTGTTTTCCGTGTAACATTATTGTATAATGTAAGAAACTACTCTCTGCAAAGGCACACAAATAATTTTGCCATCCAGGTCCTCTAAGAAGCAATTGGCCATTCAGATTCTTTAAGCAGATTTCAAAATTTGGGCCACTCCAAGCTGTAAGAAATGCTAATGTTGAGAATGGTTTGGGCTTGCAATTGTCTTGCCCATGCCAGTGCTCAGGTATTACTTTCCGTTTCTCACCCGTGAGTGTTCCTGTTCCAGCTGGGCTGGTTGCTGTAGCTCTGGTTGCTACCTTTTGATTTGTTCTTCCAGGAATACAAAACAAAAAACAGCAAGAAACAATATACTGTATTAAAAGCAAAGCAGTGATATCAGGAAAACATCAACTTCGTTGTAAAATGACACTTGTTTTGCTAGTAGCATATTTGTATGTGGGTATGAACACAGTGCTTAAGCCTTTACTTCACTGTATCAATTTCTGCTATGATGTGATGCACAGAGAGATGCATTTATAATGCTTTCAAATTGTTTCCTGTGAGTGACAAATAGGACTTCTTTACTGTTGAGACTGATGAAAATGCAAGGCTTGAAAAAACTCTACATGATATCTGGCTCAGGGAAAAAAATTGGCCATCACTTGAACAAGGTAAATAAACACCAAATGCTTTTGTAGAGTCACATTTGGTACTGCAGAAACACCTGCAGCGTTTTTCTCCTGACCCATCACCAACCAATATGCTTGCAGGTCAGGAGGACAATGACTAAAGTGCTTGTGATAACTGAAAGACCTGAATCCTTCCCTTGGGCTTTCAGAGCCTCCCAGTGCAAGCTCCCTTACCCTTGTGATCCCATGGACGATGATGGTGAGACACTCATGCATTGCAGACAGGATCATATAAGCCCCAGAAAGACATCTCAGCTTTCCCACTGCCTTCTGGACTTAATGGACCATAAAGTTTTGAGGGTAGCAGTCTGACGCTGCATGCCGAGGTCAGGGAATCTGTTTTCTAAGCTGGAGCAAAGACAGTGTGGCTTCCCTCGACGTGTCCCTTCAGCACACTGGAGTTATCGAGCACTTTGCCCTCTATTTAATACCTACAGTTTAACAGGGACTCTCTTCCATGTAAGAAGGACAAAGAAAACCATGGCATGGGTTACTTTTTTGCTCTGGAAAGGACCTGAGCAATGCCGATGAGGTTGGTGTGCTCTGAAGTCTGTCGTAATATTTATAAATGCAGTCGAGGAGATGCTAAATGGAGAGTGTCCTCTTGTTTTTTGGTTGGAATATTATTACTGGACAGTTATTTCAGTTGTTTTTTGCAACAAGGTGGCGCTGGTAATCCTTCAGCACTTAAAGCTTTTTTAGCAGGGATGGTAGTGAAACACCGCAACTCATCAGCAGCCTTTTATTATTTGCCTGTCTTTTCTGCTGAACTTTGACTCAACCTGGGCCAGATGCTGAGCAGGTATAAACCACAGTGGTCCCACTGCTTCAAATAAAAAAAAAGTCAGTTGGTATTAGCTGAGGCTCTGGCCTCAGATTTTCAAACAGCAGCTAACCTTTCCACCTCAGCTATGTGCCGCAGCTCTTGGCTGCAAGAAGTTAAGGACACGAAGACGAGCAGCTACCTGCTCAGCAGAAATGTTTTCTGAACTTTGCACTGCAGCTGGCAGATCCTTGAAGTTCACATTCGTCTCGAATTCACCATGGCTTTCCCCGAAGCTGGTCCTGCATGCTGCTTTGGCAACAAGTAGGTCTCCAGTACTACATGAGTTAATTTGAAAATTCCAATCACTGTACCTCTCTGCAAGGGCAGAGCTGGGAGGGTTGGCTTTTACACAGAGCAGTCCATTAACACCACTGAGGCTGTTAAACAATTCTAGTCATATTAGCAGCAAAGGTAGCTCAGCCACAGTCTGAGGCAGGGGCTCTCCTCCCAGGGCTTGGGCACAGTGTGCTGCTTCCAAAAGGTTTTCAGTTGCTTTACAAGTTATCTTTTGCTTGATCTGTATGCAGAGGAATTTCCATGGTGATTGCAAAGCGTTGAGATCATTTGTGAAGTATGTGCAACACCATGTTGTGTGAAGTCATTACATTTCTTGGTCATATGTCTCCTAGAATATATATGCAATTACTTAGATTATGTTATAATGAAGGTGGTGTGATAAGAGTCCTGGCATGGTTTCAAACCAATCTTGGGCTTGTGTTGAAAGAGTTAAATAGTTCCAGCTACCCTCTAGTGCCAAGGATTTTCTGTGCCTGTCCTATTGCACGCAGTGCCAGGGACACCAGAGCACCCCTGGGGCTGTCTGTGCCACCCAGCAGCAGCATGTCTGCGGACTGGACAACCCTTGGAAGACTTTGAGTCCGAATTATGTGATGTTCTGTAGCTTGTCATCCCTTAGAGTATGTGGGATGCAATAATTATTTTCTGGATTGAAGCATCATTTTCATTTTAAATTGGGCTGGTTTCATCCTGATAAAGTGCTCTGTGTTTAACCTCACTTGAAGGATTTTCTATTCAGTGGAGACTGCTAAGAAATGAGAATTTGCAGTCAAAACTGATAAGCAAAAGACTTTGACAGGGCTTCACTGCATCTATTTTTATTCTAGAATGGTTTACTGAAAAACTAAACATTTATCATAGATTTCTTTTAACAATGATATGCTTATTTTATAAGTATTAGTACTTAAAGCATAATTTCCTGTTTTCCAAGTTGTAAATGATTTTATTGACACAGTAGATTCTACTTTATTTGGCTGATCATGGTATGAGTCACGCTGGGGGTGACCATTAGGGTTTCCAATGCTGTCCTCAGACCCTTCAGCACTGGCATGGTCTTGGGCTCTGGGGCAGAGCAGAGCCCTCCCCGTAGAGCAGCACTCCATCCCCACAGCGACCAGCATGAGGCTGTGTAGCTGCTCTCTCCAGGTTTCTCCTTTAAAAAAAGGAAAAAGCAGGACTTTTGTTCAGAGAATATAATTCCTCCCCCCTCCATTTGCACATTCAATTTGCATTTTAATTTTTACCAGTTTCTCAAGGTCTCAACATCCATTTGAATCAAAGTTTTTCTTAGGTTTTATATATCCATGACAGCATCCTGTTGCCCAGCAGCCAAACTAGTACCAGAAATTATTGTCTCCCTAACCATCTTGTGAGTGATGCAAAGGGATTGCAACTACCCTTCTTGGCAGTGCAAGGTTAGATTCTTCCCATGACATTTCAAACTGTGAAGGGTATCCCTCACAATGGATGTGTATTTTTTAAGCCATGACAGCACTTTGTATGGATGAGAGCAGTATGTGTTGTTTAAAGGTTTCATTCAAAAGCTCTCAGAAATGTCTTTTGCAACTGTTGCTTGAATGAGACTTAAGGTCGGTCAGGGGAAGTCAAGTCTTCATCCTTTTGATCATGTTAAGCATAGCTGGACTTCACCTACTGAGAAGGTGGGGGTCTTTTTAGTTATTACATGGCCAGGAAATTTTGCTGGAAACACTCCTAAGTGTGCCCATAACAAGCCAGTAGATGCCATGAGACCCTGGGGAGTTTGCAGCATCCAGCTGGAGCACGGTTCCTCCCAGAGCCTGTGCCAGGCCCCCTTCCATCTGAACATTTGGGGATTGGGTTACTTTCTTTTACATCTCTAAATAACTACTTTTGATCATGCACTTCAATACATTCACATAATTGCATGCTCCCATAATAATTATTTTGACTGTCTCACGCCTTTCATGACTTACATGATACAAGACTTGTAAATATGCAGGAAAGTGTCAGGCTGTTTCCTTTTTTAAAAAGTGAAATTCTTTAGGCACTTAAACCTTATAGTTTGATGTTTGAACAATGCTATTTAAAAGACATAATTCATTACTATAAGCGCTTTGGATATTAAAAGCTAGGTAGCTAGATATATGTCTTTGAGACACAAATGAGCATTAATTAGTATGTTAGTATTCCTCTTTTGTTCCATTGTTTCTCTTTTTATGTGATCTTTTTTCCTACGAAATTTGGAAGAAGAGTGAGCTGTAAATTTTGCATATATTCTTATACCTCATGGACCAGTCCCTCTCACTTTTTTGCCTAATAAACTCTTAGTAGCGCTGAGTTATCCTTTTCACTAATTTATCAGTCCTTACATCCTCTCAGGGAAAATTTGTCAAATTCATAAATTGTAATATAAGGGAAAAGACAAAGACTTTTGGCTCTCTTGCCTTCCATATAGTTATAATGACTCTCTCTCTCCTGAGCAGGGTAAATGTCACCTTGACAGGGCTCACTTGATGCTGTTCTCACGTGGTAGCTTGCTGTAGTCTCTTATGCGCACTCACATCCTCATCTGTGTTAATGAGGTGACTCAGATCAAGAATTGTAGGATTATGAAATCAGACTTGACATTCTCAGCTTAATTTCACCGAAATCACTGGAATCATCCCAGGCTACAGCATTGCAATATTTGGAGTCATAGTTCTTTTCTCCTCTACCCAAGCAATAGGAAGCATTGCAATTGCATTTTGCAGCTTTTGGGATGTGTACTCTTTTAATTGTTATTGCTACTATAATTATAACAAAAGCATCGCCAAGAGCAGCCATGATGTGCAAACTCAGGTACAAAACTTGATATAATCAAGAATCTTCCAAACCCAAGAAAGATTTACAAACTCAGATGCACAATGTTTTCCGGCCACTGGGGATGAAAGTGTGGGTAGTTTGACTGGAAGTAGTTATAAAAGGGATTTTAGGAGAGAACAACTATTGGCCTTTAAGCCAAAGACTGAAGGAAGCGTATACTAAACTTGGTGTTGCGGTTTGGCAGCTGAGGTAGCATGACAGCTAAATTTGAGGGTTTACATTGAAGAGTCTTTGCAGATTTTCTACAGCTTGTTCACAGTTGGTGATTTTTGACTGCTAGAAAATTGTTTTGCAGCCATTTCAGTTTGCCTGTGGGTATTACAATCAGTTAATTGAATTTATAAAATTATTAGTAGTCATCACCAACTGACGCTGCAGATTGATTTCCGAGGCAGCGCACATGGTCTAAGCCTGCGGACTCTCCATCTCACCAGACTGCCTCCATGGAAAAGCCCCCGTGCAGTTAGATATTCAGGCTTGGTATGCAGACAGGACAGAAGAGAAAGACCTTCAGTGTATGCTTGAGATGCAGTATTCTGGGAAAGAAAATATTTCTACTGGACTGTGAAGTGAAATGGTTGTGCTTAAATTTGATGCTCAGTGGCCATTCCCTGCTGTAATCCGGTTACCTTCAGCTCAATGATAGCGGGGAGGGATTTCTTCACTTACAGGCATCGTCCTGCTCAGCTCTGCCCAGCAGCATCCGCTAGTGCCTGCCTTCTTTTTTTTTTTATGCCTTGAAAGCAAGGTATAATTTTTCCTTTTTTCATTAAAAAAAACCCCAAAGAACTCTTTGCTGAGTTAAAATGACTCTGAAGAAGCTCTGCTTCAGTTCCAGTGCAATGGTTTTACAGCCATCAGCACCAAAACAGCTGTCACATACTGCAGGGAGCAAAGGACAGCGAAATGAATTATTTTAGAGATGTCTAACATCTGGTTTAGAAGCGAGTAGCTTACGTTTGTGATGAAATCTATATAGACTATCAGGTTAGGTGTAAAACCTGTATTAAATGAGTGACTGAATTTTTTTCCCTCAGGTATAAAGGAGGTCTATTCATAGCTGCCACTGAAGTGACAGGATTGAACATATGTGGTAGTGAAGTTCAGTCAACAAAAAAAACCCACCAGCACATCTGATGAGTGAATGCTCCCTTTCTCTTCCTCCCTGTAGTAAAAGGGTTTGCGGCTCCCTGGGAACAAGCAGAGCTCATTCCTTTTGGATAACTTCTGTGCTAGACCTGGTGACTTTTGCTGCTGTGTTTTTACTCAGAACAAAAGATATTTATTTTCTTTTTTTCTTCTGTATATCTTTCTGAGATTAATGATATTTGAAATCATTGGAGTGCAGTCGTTAGTGGAACAGCCCACAGGCAAGCAGGTACAAAGGGTTTCCACCAGTAGGCAGAACCAGCGGCAATAGGTTCGCTGAAAGAGTATTTGTTCAGAAACCTATTGAAAATCTAGCATGCGAGTTCAGAAGGCTAATCATAGTAATAATGGAGTAAAAGGGCCAGGAAAATGGAAAATAAGCAATGTTACAGATAAATGAAGTTCTCAAAATAAAGGCGTGAATCCATGCAGTGTTCTGTGTGCATGATGGCAAGTGTGAAGAAAACTGCTCAGTGATTGTCTAGGTAAGAATAGAAGAAAACCTTGGTGGGTACAAAATCACGGTATGCTGAGGTGTGCTACAGTCCACAGAATCAGAAAAGAATGACGACTGTCACGAAATCAAACACAGCAACTGCCCATCGGTCACAGCCACGTTCACCTGAGAGCTGTCACGGCTCTGGTCAAGGTGTCTCGTCTGCATCTGCAATACACGGGCTCAGCTGTCATAACGTTATACAAGCCAGTCCCTGCGTGCGGTCGTGTATCTTTGGTGGTTCTACCCAAGCCTTGATATATTTTGTCACCTTGTGGAAAACAAACCCATAGACAATTTCAGGGTAGCGCTCGGAAATGACAGTGCTGATGAACTGAAGGAGCATGTGAGTAAAGCGAGCGTGAGACACAGCTGAGCATTCATTTGTCACTGACATGAAATAATACTGTAAAATGAGATAGGTATTATTTTATGTTGACACAGATAGCAAACAGAGAATATATTTGTGCAGCAGGAGCCTGGGTTTGTTTGGTTTTTTGGGGCCAGTAAGCAGCAGCAAATCAAAAAAATGGCACATAAGAAATCGGTCTTTCTCAGTGCTTCTTTCTTCTTGCAAACAGGCACAACTTTTACACCCAGCATCTCTGGAAAACAACACAAGGGTTTTTTCTCTATCGGCTTCAGAAAAGGCAACTTGTGCATCTCTTTCAGTGACGTACGGTGATACATTAAAGAGGAGAGCATCCCTTTGTTCATGAAGATAGGTATTTTGACTTTGGGGTGAGTTGGTTGGGTTTAAACTCTGTCTGACAGTAAGGAACAAAGGTATGCTTTTATTTTCTAGCCATAGTTCAAAAAAAAAAAAAAGATAAGGGAATTAGGTTAATGGCTAAATATATGTAAATGTCCATGAAACACAATAGAAACATGTAACAGGAAAGAAAGTCATTCCAGACCTGGATCTGATGATTGGCTTAGTTGCTGCTCTGTAACTCAGAGTCTTACTGGGAGAACACTGTGGCATTGCTTCTCGTGAGATGACTGTTCTTGCTGTTCAGTGGAAGGAAAGAGAGAGAGAGAAAGAAAGGGAGAGAGAAAGAGAGAAAGAATATAGTTGCCATAGTTACACCACTTGTCATGATGCTTATCATGTCTGTGGAATAGAGCGCCTTATATTAAGTCTGTACTCTTATTAATAGCTGTGAAACATTTTCAGGATATTTGAAATCAAGACTTTCTGCAAAAAAACTAAATGTTGATTGCAGTAAAATTGTGCTGTTTAACCATGCAACAGAGTGTAATTTTGTTAGACACTACATTACAGAATTATACACCATGAATACATTTTGCAGTGAATTTAGCCTCCTTGCACTTCATGAGCATTCTTCATTTTTCTGTTAAGATTGTCAACTAGTTTGAGCAGACCAACTTGAAGAAAAGGAGGAGAGTTCCTTTCAGGTGAGGATCCTCTCCCTGGCAGTGGTATGGCACTGTGTTTGCTTCAAACTGAAGTAATTCAGGCTTCCCACGTGCGAGGGATGAAGCTGTGGTTGCTGCGCACACTCATGTGTCCTCTTTCGCTTGACAGTGCAGGCATACCCCAAATACCAGTGTAGACTAACAAACGTACACACACACATCTTTTTAATGACAAGAGACTGGTAGTTGAACGTGGGATTATTCTTTTGTTTCAAACTCCTGTGCCAAATTGTAAAGCATTAGGGGAATACTGTTGAAAATGGGTTTTTTTTTAACATGTGTAGCAGAGTCTGCTGTTGAAAGAGTATCTTTACTGATGTCTGATGACCTCTGGGCAGTCACAGACTTTCTTATACGAGCTCCATCTTCTTTGGGGCAGTAGGAGTGGTTCTCACCAGAAATGGCACATAGCCAAATGTCCCCTACTGCACAGATTCCCATTTATATGGCTTTAATCTTGCCGGTAACATGAAAGGGCTGGAGCTGGCTAGACCTCCTCTCTTGGGGTAGAGGTAGCAGAGCCCAGGTCTTGCCAGCAAAGCCACCCGGCACAGGCTGGACCAGGTTCCCAGCAGCCAGCGTGGCATCCCCTGGGCTTACCAGGACAGCTGAAGAGCAGAGAAGCCAACTGCAGTCCCCACCAGGCTCTGTGAATGTCACAGCAGCATGAAATGTGGTTTCCTAAGGAAATAACTTGACAAAAGATTTGGCACCCATTTCTTCAGGGATTGTCTTGACCCAGAGACATGGAGGTTTTGGTACAGTATGTGTACGAGCCAGAAGGACCCCTAACGTGGCTCGGGTCCCTGTGTACAACATACTTCCCAGAGGATATAGCCACTGCCCCAAGCAATTGGGATGTTCACGGGTGTGTCAAGAGTCTCCATAACAAACTGTATGAAACAGAGCTTGGTATCCGGTGTTTAGCAAAGGAAATTTATCTCTTCAGAGGAAGGCATGAACCAGTTACCCACGGGACGTTGAAGTGGTTGCTCAGTCTTTTCTATCGTTATGTTTCCTGGAAAGAACAAATGGAGCAATAAATATGACACTTATTGTTATTTAGAATAAAACTATGACCTGTTTCTCTAACACAGGGAGGTTGTGTTCGGTGTAACCTTGTCATTCATGTCTGACGATAGCTTCAGATTAACAGTCCTTTGGCGAGATGTTGTTTTTCTCCCCGTCTCCTGGTTCCCCTGTCACCCACGTCAGAAGCAGAGCTGTGGTTTGCTCAGAAATGTGACTGATGGCATGAACGGGCAGTTTATTGACTGGGAGATTGACTGAGACAAAATCCGAATTCTGCGTAAGTTTTCTCTACAGGTGTCACATCCTGGTTTCAGTTTTCTATTGAAAAATAGTATGTGTTTCCAAATTGTAAGAAATACCAATCTGTTTCTGACTCTGCGAGTGCTTTAGTTGTTTACTTGAAATGGACTGATCTGTTTGAGCCCAGGTCCCAGCAAAGCTTTTGGTTTGGCCGTGTTCAGAGATAGAGCTGCCGCAGCCAGGGGGGCTGTTTGGAGGGTAACGCTACACCAGTTCCTGGTGGGTTAAATTATGATTAATGTAATTAAACAGATGGTGTAATGGAATTGCTTGTAATTCATTAAAAGAGTAAACAGAAAATACCTTTGTACTCTAACTCAGTGGGAAACCCATAACTGAATATAGTTGGGGAAAAAAAAGAACAAAAAAGGTGGTTTGTTCCTATGTTCCTGTTGTTTGGCAACCGCACAGAATTTTAATTTTATTGATTTTTTGATTAATTAGAATAACATTTTCAATTCTTTGATCACTGAATGGGTAAACTAGTTAGACATGTAGAGCTGTATTTACTGAACGTGGGTGTAAGCATAAAAATGATTACTTGCCTGATTACTTTATAACCATGTATTTACTTGTGTATCTACTGGGGTCAAAACCTGGGCATTTACAGGGAGAAGTGCTGGGGTATTGCTAGGACAGGGACTGACTGAGGGGGGAGTGCAGTGTCAGAAATGGCTTTGGGTGAGGATTTTTGTGTTGACCCTCAGCATCTGGAGAGAAGGGAGCACTACATTGCAGGGTTCCAGGACAGACGACGGAACGATGTGCACCCAGCTGGAAAACGTCACTTCGGTGCTGGGCAGGGAAGGGGCAGCAGCAGAAGGGGAGGGGGCTGCAGTGTGAGATGGTGGAAGACACTTAGGAGCCAGTTCAGGAACAAAGGAGATAGAGAGGAATCATTTTCCTACCACTTTGACTTCAGGACTCCTCTGGGATGTTTTAGAAGATCACTCAGGTCATAATTTTAATTATGTTTCATACAAACTGTTTTCACACTTGGCTTTAACAGCTCTCAACAGAGCCTGGCTTTCCAGGTAAGATAACCAAAGTGCTATTAATTACTTTGTTTTAAGCAGGTGAAAATAATTTGCTGCTATTTGTTATCTTTCCAGTCCACAGCATTCAAACTGAAACAATTTAAATGTAGTTTAAATTAGTATGTTTTCGGTACTGTCAGCTCCAATTAAGGAATAACATGAATTGGGTTTGTTTCTTCCCTCCCATAACCTCATAAAGATTGGGAAGCACATTTCCTAAGATCCTATGCACTTCCCTATCTCCGCGGCGGGGCTGTCACGCGCTCCTGCCTGCAGCGAAGCGCTGTGAAATCAGTTGCTGGGAAGGCCCGTTGGCAATCAACGCACCCATTGCCTCCCCCGCTCCGAGCAGGGATTTCAGCTTCCCGGCCTGATCCCCATGCTACATCTCACCACAAAGTGCACAAGCTTTATGGCTGTTCCTCGTTCCAGGTCTTCTTTAAGCCGCTCTGCAGTCTTTCATTTGCTGGAAGCATTGATAAGACTTTCTGCTGTTTATACTTTGATCCCAGCGTTGCAGATAGTTTCAGACTTCACCTGACCCAGAAGTTTTTATCTGCATCAGACAAGTAGAAGATAGGAGAAAGATGCAGTCAAACAGGCTTAAGATTGACGTTCTTCAGCAGTGCAATACTTTGTTGATTTTAGCTTTTATTTAGGAGGGTAAAACTAATAATTTTCTATTGCAATCTTATTGGCTGACTCAAAATCTCAGCCTTTTAGTTATCTTTCAGGCAAAAGCATGATGATTTTTCAGGCCCTAAACAGTATGTGTCTGGCTCTGTTCTTTGACTCAAAGTCACATTTTCTTTTACTGGCTGAGATGGGAAAATTATTATTGACATCAACCTCTGAATTTGTCTCTGAAGGCACCTACCTTAATAATACCTTGCAAAGTTGTCAAAGGTGTGGCTGATAAAAATTACCTTTTAGCTGAGTCCTGGGGAGGCTGAAAGCAGGGTCTGCAACCACAGGCAGTTTAGATCATCTTTCGAGCTTAACTAAAGGAGTTTATTGATGCTGATAGAGTTATCAGCATAAGCAGTTCAAAGGCAGAAAAAAAAATGACATGCGTTTTGCTTGTTTACAGAGAACTATCACTTCTTTTGTTGGTAAATATTCATAAGTTATGAATGCCATATCTCGTCACTGCAACAGGGGAACATGTATCACATATTCCGTTGGTGACCTGTTCTTAGACATCGTAAGAATTAATACAGGTACATAGCTTTACATTAATCTTCTGAGGAGTGAATTTCCTCTGACACTCAGTTTTGCCCTTACTGCAGACGCGTCTCCTGTCAGTGGGCATTTTATTTTGGTGATGTTCCTGAGGGATGTGTTCTGCCCAGGAATGGGGCCTGGCCCCTGAGATCTTGGCAATGGGGGGCTGTCGGCGCGGTAGAAGAGCCCTGGGGCTCACAGCAGAGCGCTTGAAAACCACAGGAAACACAAAAGCGCTCCCTGTGTCGAAGTGCTATAGAAGCATTGTAAGAAAACAATAATTTTCTAGATTATTTTATACAATGCTGTAAATTTTTATGGCAAACAATACTGGCTGTGCTGAAATCAGAAGGTGCTTTGCCCTCAACTAGAGCAGGAATCGGATTTCAGCTGCTGAGTCTTGTCTGCAGAGCTGGAGCTTAACTAGGGAGTTCACCATTACACTGTCTTAAAAATGGACAGTGTATGTTTTGTGCTATATTCTATAGGAATTTTCCTTGTCTTTACAAAGGCAGATTAAATTTGCTGTTAGAGAAGTGTAATGGTTACCCCGTGCCATTAGGCAAAACTTCCAACCACATACAGCTGTATTTCTTTCCTCTTCTGCGAGGGAAGTGTGGCTTTGAAGTCAGTGTATGAAATAGAGTTCATTATTTATCTACTACACTATAGGAAAATGTGCCCAACTTTCAAATAAGCAATTCATTCTTCTTTTCTTTTTCTAAAGAGGTAAGTGCTATGTACAATGGCGCATACTGACTTTGCGGAATAATCTTTACATCATTTGGTGGGTTTTAGGGTGATCGGTATGTTAAGCTTCCCATTCTTTCTGGTATTCATTGTGGGAAAGCCAGCTTCACTGAAATTAATAGGTGTTATTCTACTCGAAATGAAGTAGGAATTTTCTAGCTTTGTACTGTGGTGCAAGTATCTGTCTAATATAATCGCTTTCCCTAAGTTGTCTGAGCTGAGAGTTTCTTCATCCCTATTGAGATAAAAGTTGAACAGCAGATTGGTCTCAATCTCATACATTTGCAGAATGACAAAGCAAACACATACCTTATGTACTCAAATCCTAACAAGCTATCTTAAGCTGTAAGAATGTCATGTCGTTGCCTCTTTGACCTGAACTTGATTTCTAATCATTATGCCATTATCTCACCCAAGAACTGCTTTTATTATTCTATCGGATACATTCTCTGTTCTCACAAAAAGTGCATCATAAAAAACCTGATTAATTAAAAGCATACGCCTCTGATAGCAGCTACTGCTTGAAAGCCTTATAAGTTAAAATGGACTTGTGTTTAAAGAAAAACCTACTTCAAATCCCAGTGTGCCCTAGGGAACTGGCAAGGTCGTACTCTTGCTTCCTATTAAATCCTTCTGGGAAATTCAAAGCAATCCTAGTTAAAAAAAAACATTATGTTGGATATTTGTAGTTGTTTCTTATGGCCCTGGCACTACTCTGTACCATATTTTGATAGTCCCCTGGGTTCTAGGCTAACTTCAAGTGTAGTTATATCATTCACTTCACTAGCTCTGCAGTCAGAGTTTGCTTAGGGGCTGCATGATAGACAGGGTAAATATCCATTTCTAAGGGGATAATAATAAGAAAGCCCTAAAGGTAAAATGTAGCCTTGGTTAGAATATGAGGAATTTAGAAGTGGAAGCTGTGTAAAGTGACAGAGGTGTAAACGTTCTGCAGATAGAAATACACCTGCAGTGTTTGCCCAGCCTTGCTCTGAACAATGCATTTGCATGCGTATGCATAAACATTATCGTTCTAATAATTTGAAGTAATTGTTCTGTTATTAATTGCATTCTGAACGTAACAGAGGTGACCTGGGTGAACCCAGGTTATCAAGCCTATATAAAGCAGCACTGAAGGGCAAGATTGCTTAGGTTAATTTTCTGATTACACTCTCTTGGCATAATCACTTATTCTAGATTTCTAGGTGCTGGTGCTCACCTTACGATCTCGCTCTGAGGTAGGAGCTTATAAGCATTATCACTGCTTTGCAGATTGGAAGCAAAGGCGTCTGAGTGGCATTGGGTGATGTAAGTAGATAGATTGGCTGGACGTCTGGCTTCCAGCCACCTTGCTCATGCTAGTAGAGTTGAGCCAATTGTGAATCTAGCCTTGTCTTCCTAAATCTGTGTGTGTGCCTGTGGGGGAGGCTGTTTTCTTCTTTTCTTTTGCAGCATTTGACATTGCTGCGACAGCTCATTAGACTTTTAACTTTAATATTATGTGCCTACGCTTGGTAAAATTTTCCCCTATGACAACCTGACTTGTGATGATTTCAGCCAGGTTTGGGATTTTCTTCTCCACTTCCCAGTCCATCAGATCATCTCTGCAGTAGTAAATCCCATGCCTGTGTGTCTTCCTAGCAGCAACGAGTGCATTACAGCTCTGGGATAATTTGAAACGCCACTGCCACTAAGTTGCTTTTGCTTCCCACGTAAAGCAGGATCATTCGGCATGTTCTCCATCCGTCTCAGCATACAGTCAAATGCAGTCAGACAGGTGCTCCTGGGCTGGCAGTGGGAGCTGTGCTCGGCATGGACTTGCCAGCAGATTCTGTCAGGCTCCTGTAGGCTCAGCATAGCTCACAGGGTAGGCACAGCCTGCATTTGGGAGGTGGCATGCAGAAATAAGTCTCTTGAAGGACACACAGCACAATAGAGGGATGCATCTTTGGCAAACAGGAGGATGGGGTTAGGTATGGCAGTGTCTCTGGATCAAGATGTTGACCAGAATGTCACATTATTGACCCAAACTGAGCCCAAGCGAGTCAGCTGAATGGTTGGCCTGCCCAGCTGCGAGGCAATGCTCTTCCTGCCCCTGCTCGTGGTGACAGCAGGGCGCAGTGGGATGATGAGCCTGGTTTTTCTCTCTGCATCGCATAGAGGCAGAAAATGAGACACTCATATTGTGAAAATTGTGAAGAAAATATCTGAATATATAATTTTTAAGGCCAGGAAAATTATTTACTCTACATTTATCCAATGAAACTAGTTGTTTAAGGATTTTTCCAGTTAAAATCTGCAGGACAGATGTGTTACTCATATTTACATATCAGCTATCCTTAATTAGTTTGAAGAGTTTCACTTCAGAAACCTTAATGATTTTTTGTGAGCTGTTTGTTTTATATATATATATGTGTGCGTGCATGTGTGTGTGTGTGTATATATATATGTATGTATGTATATATATATATACTTGCCAGACTTTCATCTTCCTGACGACACAGATCTTTTCCTTCCTTAGATTAGCAGGAATCTCCAAGATAACGTATTCTGTGTTAAACAGCAGGAACCCCTTGTTTGCACACAGTGCCTGCTGCGGCCAGGCCTGACTCCTCCATGGAGAGGTGCAGAGCCACGGCTGATGAGGGTGACTTTTCAGGCTGTGGTTTGCAACCATCTTTCAGCACTATCCTTTGAATACTTCAGCCACTCTAATGACTCCCAGCAAAGCCGAAAGTATTGTCATAATAGCACTGGAAGTTCTTTGATACCAAACTCATCTTTCAAGGAATATCTGAAGGAAATACTCAAATTACCTTTGGAAGATTTTTACAGCTATTCCTACTACTCAGTGTATTTTATTATTTTGATGGTAATCGCCTGGCAACCTACAGCACTTCAGTTTAAATCATTAAAACTCAAGAATGCATTTAGCACTTAAAAAATCTCTACGTTCTTAAAAAAGGCAAAACCTCAAACCGGAGGAGCTGAGCAAGAGAAGAACATCGTCCTCTCCCCAGGGCTAGAGTCCATTGCTGTCAGCTCAAGCTGCGAAGGCAAACATCACTTTAGCATGTAAGTAGATTTTAAAGTTGTCTCCACAGAAGGACTGTAGATTAACACAGGGCAGCGAGCCATCAGCAGTAGGAAAGGAGAGTCTGCGCTGGGGCAGAGCTGCTGGAAGCTTAGTTGTGCTCCAGACAAGCTGCAGCTTTTAAAAGTACTTTTTCTTCTTGCAACAGATTTTTTTTTCCCCATAGTGAAGCAACAGTTGTGAATGTGTCTCTCCTCCCCAAGAGAACATTTTTGCTATAAGAGCTCCAGCATACAGAGTGTCATCATGTGCGCAGGGACAGAGAAGGGATGGGACAGACACATGGCAGACGTGGGCTGCTCTGCCAAAGGCCACTGGGACAAAGCTACAGTTTAGACAAGCATGGCCATCACTAAACTCCAGCATTTACTTTAATTGAACTGAAGGCCAGAATGTAATTGCGGACTGTGAAACTTCACTTACGCACTAGTGCCTCTGCAAAACTGGTCGAGCTGACCCTGATCGCCCGCGGCGATATCTCAGCCTTACAGAGGGCTTCAGACAGGTATCTGTGATGGGAAAGTGGTCAAAGCATAAAGTAGGGAAACTGGGAGAATTGGTGGCACTCCAACATGCTGGAAGATGACGTTGGCAGCCCTGGAGACAGCGGTGGCACTTCCATCCAGGAAATATCTTTACATTAGTGAAGTAAATTAAGAAAATATTGTCTCTGTGAAGAGCTGATGACCTTGTAAATTGAGTTTCTCCACCCTAGATGAGAACAGAGATACACAAACCTTATTCGGTTCCTTCAGGAATGACCCTCAAAGCCCACATTGAGGTTTTGGAAGAACCAGTACTATGTGCATGGAGTTTTTGGTCTGGTGTTGGAAAAAGAATGTGACGGATGAAGAGGGTGACTAAGCCTTGCACAGCATTCAGCTTTTCTCCAGAGGGGAGTAGCCTAATCCCATGAGCTGCACCAGCTGCAGGAGAATGAATCAGAAATCTCAGTGATGCAGCCTCAGACCTCTTGCAAACCCAGCTCTGGAGCAGAGCTGCGCCGGAGCAGGTCATCGTTCCCATAGCCGGGATGCTGCTCACGCTGGGGCTAGTGCTCGCCTGACACTGTCTCATGTCCTCGCCACCACAGCACCTAACTGAACTTGTCACACAGAGTTAGGGAAAAGCTCCTTTACATTACAAGCAATGACTGTCAACGGTGCAAATGTGTCCGGACTCACATAATCAACCCGAAAAGGTGGTGGTTGCTAAGCGACATGTCCCCGTTCTCTTTTTATGCTGTTTTAGTTCCTTCTCAGCTTTATGTTCCATGTCTGGGGCTGCTTAATTTGATCCTATTTGCAGTGACAATTTAGGGTCCTGTGCCTTGGATACCAATTCACACAAAATGTACCAATTGTCACACTTGAAAATCACATTTGGTTTGGGAGCTGGTGAAACCGATACGGAAACCTGGGTTTGTTTTCGGCCGGAGAGGTGTTCCCAAACTCGTGCTGTACCATCCTAATGCCGTGATCTGTCCTCGCCCACCCTCCATCCCATCATTGCCACTGTCTAATGTTTGTCTGGAAATACAGTTACAGATAGGCCTCTCATGATTCTATGGTGACGTCACTCTCAATACTGGACAAAAATAGGAAAGAAAAGCAATTTACAGGAGCAAAGCAGAGGGATGAAATCTTATTAAGGAATTTGAAACATAAAAAAAAAAAGGTAAGGAAAAGATAATCTTAAAATATAACCGACACCACCCACTTTCATTCTGGTTTTGATTTTGTAGCATTTCATGGAGATTACAAGCAGCATATTAGTAATACATGCCATAATACACAATGTGTCACAAGAGTAGCGAAAAGAGTGTGAGTGATGACTGTATAAATCTATACAAACCTATCTCATAATTGCTTTTCTATTAATTTCCAAAGAATGTTTAATTTTTAAGCAGCCTTTGCTTCTTTTTAGGGCTTTTTGTATAACATGCTCTTTCAATCTTCCCTCTGGCCCATTCTCAACTGGGTTCTTCAGTAATAGCTAGAGACAACCAATCCAGTCGCCCCATCTGCAGAATCTAGAGGGCGATGCCCATCAGCAGTCATACAGGGATGTCAGAGAAGTCTATCTGGGTTGTTCATTTCTCAGTCAGTACTTCAGCATGAGCATTCTTCATCTTGGAGGTTGAATTATGCTCCCTGCTGTATTTTTGTTGGCTCGGTTTTGATAAGACTGCGTAAGTAGAAAGAAACCATTCATACAGCATTCATCACCTGAGCAGGACAGTGTCCTCTGGCTGGCGCGTCAGAGACGACGGAGCCTGAGCGTGCGGATGGGTGACGTGTCCCTGTCAGGAGCTGGGGAAGCGGGGAGATGCAATGCTGTGTGACGCTGGGTTATCACCCCTGCCAGGGCAGTGAGTGAGCTGCAGCAGGAGACGATAGACCGTCTCCTCTGAACTTGTCACCACGTTGCCATCAGGACACTTATGTACTAGATAAATTAGTAATCAGGGAACAGAAACATTCTCTTTAGCAACTTCTCCCTCCCTGCTGTCATTTGTGATCTGCTGGCAAACCTCTCGGGCGACTGGAACACCACTGCTATTTACGGTTGTCCTCGGCACTGAGGCGCTAATTGTTACTGCTTTACTGAGAGTGACAAGGAAATATGACAGCTAAGGATGATATAATTTATGAGAAGAGAAGGCTGTAAAGCAATTACAGAGGAACACACTTTTTACTAATGTTATATTTGTAATTTAATATATTCGAATCCTATTATTAAAACATGAGGTTCTGTGTGCTAATCTGCACAGAAGTCATGCAGTTCAGGCTGCAGCTCAGAGACAAGCAACTACCCACTGACATGCAATAAAAAGAAATATTTTTTATACAACTGTAGGCATTTATATACTAGATAAGTTGCCAATACACTAAGCACAACAGGGGAAAGGTGAAAACGTGATCTAACAATCTATTTACATTTAGATACTACATTTAAAATCATATTATTTTCTCCAAGCTTCATTCCATTTGTTGTGTTTTGGGAAAGCATGCAGAATCATTTAGAACTGTTGCTTTCATCTCTTTCTCCTATATATTTCCCAATTTAAAGGCAACAGAGCATGTGGATAGCTCTGTCTTTCAGGCAGAGAGCTGGAGGAGGAGCTACATGCATCCATTTCCCTCTTAGGTGGACTAGAAGCAGGATTTAATAACCAGCCTTCACTTTGTCTTGCATGAATGATACAGGTTTCTAAGCAAGAATTCGGAAAATGAAAAAGAGGAGGTAAGCATAGTCTGCTACAGTAACTGCAGAGGAGATCAGAGCAGGAGTTCCAGACTCGTAGCCATCACGATGTCAGTTCTTGCTCAGTGCTGGAAATACTAAGATCATGTTTCATACTTTTGATAGCTTGAGATGCCTGTGGGCTGTAATAAAATTCATCTTTTGCACTGTAAATCTTCTCTCTTTAAGCATGGGAGAGGTTACAATGTGCATAAAATTGAAGCGAAAGTGATTAAATCTCACTCTGAGCAAGTATTGACAGATCTGCCTTGCTTTTGGATGCTGTGGGAGCTTCTTTCTTTGTGGCCCATGCTCAAGATAATGAAAACCAGTCAAGTGATGAAACTTATATATCCAAAGAGGATTTTTGCTTCTGTGTATTTGTTTTTAATATGTTGTTGCCACAGAGATGCAGTAATTTCAAACCCTGTGACTGGCTTCTGGCAGGGGATGGGTGTAGACTACCAGTGCCCCCCACTGCCTGTCGAGCAGGTTGGATAACGGCTGAAAAGGTTTTAATTGATCGTTGTGTTTTAAAGAAATGTTGCTTATTTTCCACGTGCCAGATATACAGGTTTTCTTCATCTCTGTAACTTAGAATGAGCATGAGCGCATCCTTCCTGCTGGGCTCTGCTGCTGTAGGCTGTGCGCGGGCGTCTTGAAATGGGAGCTTGCAAAGGAGGGGATCTGTTCACGGGGAGAGGGAAGAGGCACAGCAGATAACTAAGAGGACAACTCATAGCTCTTGTGGAAGTGTTGGTTGCCAGTATCTTGTACACAGTCACATCCTTAAAATAAATGCCATGCTATGAAGTGTCTGGGGTTTGTGATGATCGAGGTGCTGTCTTTATGCTTCCGTCAGTCCAGCTGCCAGAAATCGAACACCCGTCCCGTCTCAGCTCATCTTGGAAGGCCTTGCTCTTACTTACTGTTTTTTCAAAGTTCCTGATTACTTTCAAATTGAGAGTAAGTGTAATGCTCATAAACCCAGAAGGCTTACAGCAATGTCAGCAGCACGAGGGAGCTGTGATCATTGCACCTTCCTTCGACCCAGCACCGTGTCAGCACTGAGGCAGTATGTCACTCTCTGCAGCCCTGCAGCAGATCTTTCTAACCTTTTTGAAGTGTGACAGCCGAGGCTGGGTTGCACCATGAATGTGGACAAAACAACTTTCTTTTCAAGCAAAATTAGGACAAACCTATAATGGGAGCTGAAGAATCCTGGGTGCGCTCTGACAAGTGCGTGTGATGTGGTTGCCTATGGCTGGACTGAACCTGGGGGTTGTTTCCAGTACAGTGTTCCTGTCTGTATATACGAGATCCTATTCTTCAGGTATTCCGCGTACTAGCTTCTTCTCCTATTAACACTGTCGCTTTTCACTAATTAGCAGAAAAGGATGCTTGTCACTAAGAGCGGTATGTATCTCTTTAAATAGAAAGATCCCATTTTTTCAAGCAAGTTACACAACACAAATGCTTCAAGAGCACATTTATTTGCAAATATGCAGGCAGTCAATATCTAAGATGTTTCCTTTCTGCATGGTATTTTGTACTTCAAAACTGCTAGCAGCCCACATCTATCCCATGGTTTGTTTGCTTGTTTCTTTGCACTGACCTCAGGAAAGGGGGATGCAGTTTGTCTGTGTGTCTCTGTACAGAGGCACAGTCCAGCATTTCAGATTCTGCATACTGCAGCTGCTGGCTCACCTCCACTGTGTCTAAGTCAATGGCCACCTGAGGTGGACATAATTGTATGTATATTAATTAACATGTATCTGTTAGCAGCAAGAGGACAGTCTGTTTTCACTGTTGGAAAGCCCTCATCCATTAACACTAACAGCAACAGAGCATATAAGGTCTGTATCTATTTTGCATTTAAAGAGCAGGGAATGCTCATGTATCATGGATTAAAGCATGGTGAATTCTGGTAATGCTGATGTTTCATTAGCATTCCCCATTTTCATGTAAATTAATTTATTTGAGGAAAATCAGATCCATACCTGGTGCTAATTGCCAGTGATAATGATGAGCTGAAACTCAGCAGAGATTCATTATCAAGGTAGACTGTCTCTCTCCTGAAGTCTTCAAATCAAGACTGGAGCGCTCCTGGAAGTTACATATCAGCTGAGCACCAGGTGCCTGGAGTTAGTGCAGGAAAAGAGCTGTGAAATGCATCAGCTACATAAGGAGAGACATGATCTCCTCTGGCCTAACAGCCTTTAAAACTGAGGAATATTGTCTTTCCTCTCCTAAAATAACCATGAAGCTTTTACTGATCATTTTATCTGTATTATGGATGATGCTTTTGTCAACTGCATTATTCTTGTGAAGGAGAGCAGTGCCAAAGATGACTTTACTGTCTAAGGCTCAGATGCGCGGAGCCCCTCTTTTCACGGAGAGGTTACAGAGGTATGCACTATCAAGAATATTTCTTGGCTGAATTCATTTGGCACTGGTGGCTCATTGTCTTACTGAAAATAATGAGCTACTCTGGTTGAATTTGTGAGAAAACTCATCAAGCAAAATGATCAGGTTTGCTGAAAGCTTGAGTAAAAATCCTGTAAGCATTAGCGGGTTCATGATATGAACCAGCAGTGAAGAGTATCAAAATCTCTTTCTATGCCATAGGAGCTCTGATGCTATTTGAAATTGGAGCATGTAATGGATAAAGTTGAAGTATATCACAAAATAATACATGTAATTACTTTGCAACCCGTTTCACGATGGTATTTTGTTTCCAGCTGCCTTTTACCTCTCTTCAGCATTTAATAGTATACCCCCATTTATTGAATATTTGCAGTCTAGCCTTGAAGGATAATGAGTTTTATCCTGCGTGTGTTGAACAACTTCATGTCCAAGAGATGTTAATGGGAACTGAAGATGATCAGCATTTTGTAGGATCGGTCCTTGATTGAACAGACAGCTCTGACTCTTGTATGGAACATGGCGAAACAGCTGAATTAGGGTTTCAGAATAATACTGCAAAGTGCTGGAGTTACACAGGAGGTTCTTAAGTGACAGTCTGGAAAATGCTTAGGAGTAAAATTGTTTATCCATAAAAAAGAGAGTGAACACCATGAAAAATGTTTACGTTTGACTGTACTCTCATGCATTATACTCAAAATATTCTGAATCGTTGGTGAAGAGCCTGTCCTTATTTAAGCCAGTATTTCTTAAAAGCAGGCCACCTGAGCAATTAGCAGTGGTCTCTGATTAATAATGCTTTCTGGCTGTTGGATGCACCAAGGGAAAATAGGCACTGACTGTGAGTAGCAGAGGGAGGTGGGTTCTGTCTCCGAGGTGGAGGGATGCTCCGGAGGGCTGGCAGAACTCCTCTCCTGCCAAAGCAGGACAGCGGTGGAGGCAAAAAGAGCAGGTGGTTTTCAACAATTCTAGAAAATCAGCCTTATCCCTTTCTTTTACTTATCTTCCAAGGGTATATTTTATTGGGGCGTGCATCAAGGATCAGGTTTGTATATATTTAGTTTTTCTGTGCGTGGTTAATTATGATTCATGTTAATGTATTTTGTTGAATCCAAGTTACTGGAGAAAACCACAGATGCTGATTAAGAACAGTTGATAATAACAGCAACGCCTGGTAATTTAACCATCTGAGAATATCCATTAGCTAAAACTGGTCTCGTGATAACTCAGTTAGAATACTGGATTTTAGCCTTTACTGCAAGAGCATATGTACTTCATACCCTTGCTTTTGTTTCTTTTTAATTTTTTATTGTTTGAAAAGTGAGTGAGGAAAGGCCTTTTGTGTATTCATGGGAACACCGTTCATTACAAAATCTCATAAGCCCAGTACATGTAGCTACATCCTAGTTACAGAATTTGCATATAAATAGCAATGTTTTTGTTAACATGCCTGATGGAGAACATGTTACCAGTTCATATGTCCCTAATCTGTCAGTGTTGCCAAAGCAATGCAGAATGTTTTGCTTTATGTTCAGCTGCAAATATTTGCCATTTTTACTGACAAGTGTGTAGCATCGCCCACAAAGCACTTACCAACCGGTTTTATTTATTTCTGTTTGCAAACAGATCTAATTTGAAGGTCATAATTAGAAAAGCTGGTGCCTTCATCCCCATACTGAAAAATTCTCAGAAGTCATAAGACTCAAATAAGAATTACTTTATCCATGGGAAAAGCCAAGTTCAGCCCAGGAGGTTTAAGAAGTTGAAGAGCATGTCACTGTTTTTTTAAAAAGAAAAGAAATCTTAATGGGATCTAGTCACGGTGCCTCAGCAGTGAAGTCACACAGACTGCAAGAGTATAACAAAATCAATTGGCAGTAATTTTGATTACAGTAAGAGCTGGAGACACCACATCGGCTGATCTAATAGCCGTCTGCCTGGAGCCGTGTCCACAAGCACGTGCTGCCCTAAGGGAAGGTGCTCCTGGGATGCAGGAACCACTGGTGCATCCCTGGCCCAGTCCGCAGCCCTGGGGTCCCTCATTCGGTGGGTTCTGACCTTTCTCTGTTTTTTTTTTCAGGCCCTGCTGCAAAAAAGAAGTACGTCAGTTATAACAACCTGGTTATCTAGTCCGTTTTGCCACATGGGGCGGAGGACGGGTGAGGATTTTCATCCACCGCTGGCGCAGACCTCCTCCAGAGCCGCGGGATATCCGCCTCGGTGGGGGCGAGGGCACAGCGATGCTGCGGGACAGCACGAGAGGAGCCCCGCGCTCCCAACGGCTGCTCCCCGAAATATCCTTCATCGCTCTCGGCTTAGTACGTCGCTGGCGCTGCCCTCGGCTGTGGCCCTGGACCTGCTCCGGCCACGCACCCGGCTGCGGCACGGGAGGACCGGCTCCCAGGGGCAGGCTGCGTTCAGCAACAAGGACTTTAAGGGGCTAATTTTGTCTTTCTATGTACTTCCAGACTGCAAGTTTTTCAACTTTTCTGTACAGTTTGTGAGGATTTTTGCATATTGCCATCCATGTTGTTTCGAGTTCACCGTTTGTTTTTTGAATGCACAGTTTCATTGAGGCCCTTTTCTCTCAGACTTAGCACATTAAAAAAAACCACCAACAACTAAGGATTTAAAAGACCTATGTACATGACTTGTATGATTACTATTGTATCACTGCAATCCATATATGTTATTTTTTTTTTAACTAAACAAACAAAACCAGAATTTAAAGACCAAAAACTGTGCTGGCGAAGTTAGTCCCCCCCACCTCTTCACAACTCTGATGGGCTGCAGAGAAAGCAGAAAGGATTTTTGCTGAGTTTTAGTAAGGTCTTGATATTTGGAATGCATGCCAGTAATGTATTTTATGGTACATGTTAATAATTTATGTTGGATATTTGTATTTGTGTTCTATTTTGTTATTTTATTTAAGGTATATGACTATTTTGCAATAATTTCAAGAATTCTTATGATATTTGGAGGAAAGAATATGGCTTTTACATGTCTTGAGGGTTTTTTTCTTTGTTAATGCCCCACCATGATTGACCAAGTGTGATAAGGACTTAAAAAAGCATGTATGTTTTCTACTGTTTGTAATAAGTAATTTCGTTAATCTTGCTGCTTATGTGCCAATTTAGTGAAACCAATCTTTGCCGCAAACTCCTCCCTTCCTTTCCCTTCTCTCGATCCTGTGGTATTATCCAAGAATGTAACAATAAAGGATTTTGGTTAACTTTTTTTTATTTACTCCAATAAATATATTTTTTCAGTTGTTCCCTCCCCCTCCCCCCTTGTGACTAAAGTTTATTTCATAACATTGTCAGACGTGGACATCCAAAAACCCAACACAGAGGTACTTTGGGCTTTGTACACAAAGAGCAGGTCTGGGAAAGGTCTTGGGGGAGCTGGCTGCTGATTGCAAAAAACACCCCGTGCCTTTTTAAGCACTGGGATGTATAACAACCCCCAAAAGCCAAGTTACAGCCATGTAGAGAAAGCCCTCCCGTCTGTGTTTGATGGTCTCCAAAGCTGTCTTCAGCTCTTGAGTCTTCTTTACGACGCTGAAGGATATTATGTTCAATAGCCCAGCAGAATGCAATTAAACAAACAACTAATCAAAGCCAATCTGCCAGGCAATTGTTGAGTGAGCTGGGAGGAAAAAAGGGAAAAGTTTAGGCAAGCGGTGAGAGGAAACTCATTCCAGTTGCAGCACAGCACCTGCCTGCTGCCTTCAGCATAGTAACAGCATTTTGGGTGCACTGTGACGATTACTTTGGAAAGTATTTAGCCTCCCATTTTCTCTAGACAACTTGATCAATTATACTGATGAAGTTAATCAGCATCAACAGAAAATTTGACAGCTGCAGCATGGGCCACAGTGCATAGTGATGAAGACCTCCGTGTCAGACCTTGATTGACTCTTTATGCGTGCAAGCATGGGGGCTGGATAGATGTTTGCAAGGCCGTTTCGCTGTGGTTTTAATATTCGTAGGTATAATAATGAATCACAGCAGCCAAAAGATGAAATTCCAACCAAGTAAAGGCTTTGTTAGCAAGAAACAAATTATCAGCCCCACAAATAATGAAGGCAGAGGCTCTGCAACATTATCCTTTTCCTCTGCACTGTCCATAACCAAAACAGACCCAGCACTGGGCTAAAGAAGTAGGTTGCTATCAAGAAGTGCTTCTTGCTCAAAGACCTCCTTTTTTTTCCAGAATGGGCAAAAAAAGGGTTCATTGGTGTGTTTGTTTTTCATTTTGGTTTTTTTGGAAAAGGGGGGAACGAGGGGCTGTTGTGAGGGAGTGATGTGGGGTTTGGTTTTTTTTAATTTCTTCTGCCAGCTCATGTTGCATTAGATCCAACAGAGAATAAAACCTGAACCTTTCATTTTCTTGCCTATTTTATTTTTATAATACATACATGCACACAAAGTGTATATAGCAAACCACAAACCTCTGGTTCATGATGTGCATTGTTCGTTAAAGGTTAGCTGGCTGATATTTTATACATCTGACTGCAGTCGGGTCCAAATTTCCTCTGAACAGGCACAGACTCAACATCAAAGTTCTCTACTCGTTTACACAGAGTCATTCTTTAATGATTTATCTATCCTGAACGGTTTTCTAGTTTGATCACTGCCTGAAAAAGTAAGTAAATCGAGGAGGAATGAGAACCCTGAAAATATTTTCATATATCAAAGTACTACGTGGATTTGTGTCATTCACTGGTGTCTTCCACAGCCAGATCACTGTTGCGAGGTCATAAAGTTATGGTTCCTCTACTGGGATGATTGCAAGTGCAGCGTATGACCGGGCATACAGTGTACAATTAAAGATGTCAGACCTCTATTCATGCATCCCTATGCTACATACACGGCAGAAAACATTTGTAGTTTGTTCTACAGATAAGTCTCCATATAGAGATAACTACAGTTACATACATATATAAATATAATTTATAATCAATGCACAATCATGCTTGTTATAACAAAAATATTCATGTATTAATTTTTGACTTAATAATATAAATAGTAATTTTTTTAATCACTTCAACCTCCCTATATCTATGTATTGAAATGCTGAAGTGAATCACTGAGCAAAGCACTGTAATAACAGCTTATACAAGGTGAAGATTTTGCATTGTAGCCTGGTGATCAATTATTTATCCCACCAGATACACCATGCTATTACACCCACACAGCACATTTTCATACAACAACCCCCTCCGCACCCCCGAAAACCAAGAGCCCTTAGCTCCATTTAGAGTCCTTTATTTTACAATTGGATGTAATAGCATCAGTGCAGCGTTACCACTGTTTTCATAACATCTGCATCTTGTTACCCCCTGACTACACATCGGCGTTATGGCACTGGGTTTGTTTGTGCTCAGTGTCACTATACCTGTGACCAAACATAGCTGGCCCTGTGCATTAAAGACTGCAAGTTGCATGCCATGTAAATGGTAGCTGTCAGTGATGGGGTTTTTCATGATTAAGAAGGACTTAGCTTGGACAAGGACAGCTGGTAGGATTTCCCACCCAAAAAACCATGAGCTTGTGTTAGTAGGTGCTGCAACAAAGATGGCTCTAGCACAGAGACCTCAGGCTCTATAGAACAGAGAGATGATTACCTGAAATGAATTTAAGAGATGAAGAGGGGACCATGGGCTCTGCTTTGGGATCCTGCACCTCCATGGAAAGCTGTCCTTCAGCTGGAAGAGATTCGGCCACACAAACCACAGCAACAGCCTCCCCGAGATGCTGCTGACACCGGAAGGCAGATCAGCTCCTCATGCTCCATCTCTGGCATGCAATCTATAGCACAAGAGAATAAATTTTTTCACTTTTCATCATGATGAACACACTGAAAAATGTCTATGTAATTACGCTAGGAAAAAATCATGAAGAATGAGAGTGATTTTTTTTTGTTGCCATTTATTATTTAGCCTGAATTATACCCAAATTGTTTTGGTATATTAATGCCAAGTTTATTGTTCATAAATATCATTGCAGAGTTAAGCTTTCTGGGCATGCTATATGATAGATAATGACAATTATTTAGGCTGAGTCAGAGCTTAGTCTTCATTTATGACATTAATTGCCTTTATATATAATTAAATGCACTATAATGCTTCCATATACAGAATCTGTGCATCCATGAAAGTGCTAATCAAACATATTTATAAATTTCTAAGAGAGCTTTTTGTAAAGGCTTTGATACAGTTGAATGTTTTTTGGTAAACAGTCTTTTTGATAAGATGTTTAGCAAAATATTTTGATAATTGCTTTTTGTGCTACAAGCATAATTAATATTATTTATAACAAATTCATAAAAGCCAAGGGTGAGACGCTGTTTCCATCCATCTCGGTGGATGCTTTGCCTTTGACTCCTGTGGAGTCAGAATTACATCACCAGGCTACAGCATCCCTGGCATTTTCCAAAACTACATCAAAAAAGACAAATTTTGAATATGTTGAGGGTGGCTGCATGCATGTAGTTACAAAAGCTGGAGTCCAATAAGATTCGGGCTGTGCCCAATGGGCTTGTTTCTATTATTTACCTTCAACCCACATTTTGGAAGAAATAATGGATTTGAACATACTAATTTCCTGTTTTATTGTAAGCTTGCCAATCACCACAACTTTATTTAAAATTTAATGAGGGAACACAGAAAGAATGTTTATGGGAGGCAAGTGAGAGTGGCTGCCTTAATCTCCTGAGAGCACATGGTGGGAGCCTGCCAGCACTGAGCTGCCTAGGAGGGACCGTGTTGGTTCTCTGCGTCGTGGTGGCAATGTCTGCTAAGACAAGTGTTTGCTCCTGCCAGCAGCTTGGGAAAGCCCATCCGTGCAATTGCTTCCAAACCACTGAGCAAGCCACCAAATTGCTATGTATTACATGGCAAAAGAGGTGGGAACCCAGGCAGGCTGCCTTTCTGCTGTGCTCACTGCTCTGCCCAGCTTCAGAGCCACGAGAGGTACCTCTTCCTCTCCTCCCCTGCACCAGCAAGCTCTCCCTCAGCCACAAGCTGCCTTTTGGGTTTGTTCTCTTTAAGCCCAGGTCAGTAATTTTCTGCAGACCCCTTCTGCTGCGTGTCTAGCGAGCATTTACAATCCAGCCTTCATAAGGGTGTCTGCAGCAGCCATACATCATAACACAGCCAGATGAGTTATTTTACCCTGTATCATGGTCGGTAAATCCGAGACCTCCAGTCAGGGTGGGGGTTGTACTGCCTTAACTACTGTACATAGGAGTGCATTTATTTTCCAAGATTTCTGTTTGCTCTTCGCTGTCTCAATATAGCCACTGAGCTTCGTGTTTGAATCACACATTTATTTTCAGTAACTGTTTTATTTTCAGAAACTGCTTTTATTTTTTACTGCCCAAGAAGAGTACACTTTCTCTTTTTCCCTTAAGAATGCTCTCATCTTTATTTTTTCTTCCAGTTTCTTATGCCTGTAGTATACTTGGCTGCCTATAATGTACAAAACCAAAAATAGCCCCTGTGCAGAAAATGGACCTACAGGGAACAGTATCAGCTTTCCCTCACAGTTCCTTCTGGAACTCACAAGAGCCAGGCTGCCTATCTCACTGCTTAGCAGCATGAACAGCCTACACCAGTGCCTGTAATCCTCTCCTGGTCACCAGGACCAAGGAACAAAGCCTCGATTTAAGACATTAGGTGATCTAAGGAAACAGGCTTCACAAGGCTCTTCAAAGCACAGAGCTGGCATTGTTCCCATCCCTGGAAAGCAGAGGGATGTGCAGTAATTTATTAATACTTGCTTGTTGACGAGTACTTAGTCACCAGTCTATCACATCTCTTTTTGACTCTCTCCCCACCATTTTATTAGCTCCATACTCCCACAGTCCCTGAAATCCAGGAAACAAAAGGCCCAGTTCTCCTTCTTGGGATCAAGCGAGAAAGGAAGTGCATTTTCACACCTTGCAGTGTGGGTGTAAAAGAACTTCACCAATGGCAGCAGGTAATTAAAAAGACATTATTTTACAGTCTGGGCATACCCGAGTGATGTAGTGAGGTAAGTGGTAGTAAAGACTGGAGTTTTGGATGTCTGTGGACAGATGGCCGACAGGATAATAATCTACATACGATACTGCCTGCATATCTCAATTTTGTTAGACTCTAAACATTATGAAGCAATATAAATGAAATTAAAAGCGAGCCATTTTGAGCAAGGATGCAATAAAAGCTTTTAAAATCCCTTGGGAAGTAACTGGTCAGATGCATGCTCATTCAGAAACACCCATTCTCATGGCAGGAGGCTGAGCTCACCACGGCAGGCTCCCTGCAAGGCGAGGGGCTGTGGCTTGAGGGCCGGCTCTGCCCCACAGCCGCCCGGCTGGAGGGTGCAAACAGCCGGGTGCAGGCACTGAGATGGGGTGGTTTTCTTTTCTGACTGAGATACCAACAGTTCCCTCACACACACCGAGAAAAGGTGCTTGTACCAGCAGCGCTGGTAAAGAATAGCTTTTACGTGGGTACTGGGTGGCTTCAGTAGAAAAATGGGATGCGATTTGATAAAAGTGGCATTTAAGTAAAATTGGTTTCCACCCTCGTGGCTTCAGTAGAAAAATGGGATGTGATTTGATAAAAGTGGCATTTAGGTAAAATTGGTTTCCACCCACCCTCCCCAGCAGCTTTCTGGCTCCCAGATCTCTCAATGCCAAGTCAGTTCAAGCTTTGCTCTATGGTGGCATAAAAATGTTAAAACACTGTGGCATAATCCACAGGGGATTCTGTGGTCTCTTGACTGTTTCTGTTTTTTCATTTATTTAATATCTTTCGGGTTTGGCTGAATCTTGAGTAAATCTTAGCAGATCTCAGTAGATCTGTTCCATGGGCACAGGAGACTCATTTTAAGCCAAAGTCTCCTTGAGATGAAGCAACTGTTCCCTGTAA
Organism: Eurypyga helias; assembly: GCF_000690775.1. Classification (NCBI taxonomy): domain Eukaryota; kingdom Metazoa; phylum Chordata; class Aves; order Eurypygiformes; family Eurypygidae; genus Eurypyga; species Eurypyga helias. The sequence goes on along the minus strand of NW_010234080.1, from coordinate 3,119 downwards.
AATCTTGCTGGATTCCAGAAACCTGCTAACAGCGTGCAGGAGGAGCACGGTAGGACTGTTCTGCTCACATCGTGTGAAATCACAGTAGTATCAGCTCTTCCAGAGTCCCAAGTCCCTTGCTTGGCATGGGTCTTATTGCTGCTCTACTGTTGCTACATCATCAAACAGCAGCTTTACAAGGCTGGCTTTGACCCTGGGGCTCCCTAGTGCCATAGCTGAGGGCACTGCCCCAGGCATACTCCATAAAAATAGGGGAAAAAAGTGCATGCATTACAAGGTGCATCTGAGCCCTGGCTATGTTGTTAAGAATTGTTATAACTGCAAAAGAACGAGGAGAAAAGAAAGGAAAGGATCTCATCCCCCTTGGCAACTGCAGGTCACATGATACCCTGCTGGAAGGAGTTCAAAGGGGGATCCAAAATCCTACACTGGTAGTTGCAGAAGACCATCAAAACCCTGTGACTGAGGAAGACAGCAGGGTCTGCTCTCTTCAGCCCATGCAGACAAAAATCTGGTCTACAAACCTGATAAATTCCCGTGTTTGACACCGTCCTTTCTCAGGATCTCCACAGTAGGAACCACAGGCGAAGATGGCTCAGGAGCTCAGTGCCACTTGCACCCAACCGATGTCAGACAGTGCTGCAGGCATGAGGAGTCGTCAGGCCTCAACCGGCTTCTTCATCGCATAGGTGGGACAGCATGGAAGCTTTGTCCTATAAAAGAAGCGTGTGACATCTGTCTGCGAGTAGTTTCCCTATGGCGGGAGACAGAGACCCACGGTCTTCAGCTTTAAGACTTAAACAGCTTTTTCTATTCTCTGTATGCCAGGATGCATCCTAAATTCTGCCAACTGCTTTCCTATACCTTCACCATTAAGTGTATAGCATAAAGGATGACATGCTTCCATACACAACCCCCTCTTTGTTTAACAGGATGCTGATATAAAAGCCGGCTGTTTCAAAATAATTCATAAAAAATGATCCATACCCTTTTTTGCCTGGATTATTATACTCATTTTGTTCATTTTGCAGACAGCAAAATCATACAGTGAATATTAATGACTGTGATTTTACTCTGGCATTACTTAAAGCTAAAATGGTAAATGTTTAC
>NW_010234080.1:0-1978 GCF_000690775.1 Eurypyga helias | reverse complement strand
AGGAATTCTTCTAAGTGTAGATCATTTATTTCAGGCCACTGTGGGACTCTGTCACATATGAATTTGGGGTGAGGGAATGGGGCGAGCAAGGCGATGCATGCCAATTCCCTGCATACCAAAGCCTTGCTTCTCACTGACGTGAGAGGGAGACACAAATGATGCTGCTCCACCGCACACTGACCTAGTGATGCAACAGCAGTGTGGAGCTAAGCATTTGCGCCAAGTCCCAGTTTCACCACGCTAAAGTAACTTAGAGATGACTGGAAGAGACACCACTCACTGCCTGTTCAGCAAGTTTGGCTTAGCAGCCCCTCTTACCATCGGTCCAGAGTCTGCAAGGACACACACGCCTCCTGCTCCCACCAGGTGACATTGGCCCCTCTGCCGCAGGCTGCAGAGATGAATCGCATCACTGTGACCGTCCTGTCAGGTTTTATTCTTTGACATGGGCAGGTGTTGACAGTTTCAGCTCCAAAGGTTCAGTCCTTGCTGACAAAAATACATCAAGGGCATTTTTAAGCAAAGAGTTTGCTTTTCGTTCATCTTTTCTGATGCTGCTATTGTTCTCCAAAGTTGGTAAAAATCTTCATTTATCTCATGGACAAAACAAAAGGAAAAAAGGGCATATCTGTATGTTTATGTGCCATTGAAACAACGGCATTATGGCTGCGTTTAGCTTCAGACTCTCCGATTTGTAAGAATCAAGAGCACACCCATGAACTACTTACTGAATGTAAACCCCTCACCGAACACGAGCCGCACCAGCAGCGTGTGGGGAAGCAGCCCAGGAGCGGCTGCGGTACCCCAGAGGGATGGGTGCCTTCCCAAAGCATGCCTTGGAGGCACATCTCCTCTGGGAGGCAGAGAGAAAACATGCAACAGTCGCCAAAATTAACCAACAGTACATTAAAACTATACATATACATCATTAAAAACTGGGGGTGTTGAGACCACAGCTGCTTTTATAAATTTTTTACGTGTTGACTCAAGCTGTTGAACATGTGTTAGTGAAAGAGGAAAAAATGAACCCTTTAGGGTACGTGTGGGTAGTGCTTAGTGAAGTACGAAGTTACGCACTGCAGTAACATATGGAAAAGCATAAACACTCATTTTGCTCATAGATAAGTGACTCAGTGTTAAATTTTATTCTGTTTATGAAACTTTAGGACAGGAGGATCTTGAGGAAGCTTACCAACTAATTCCTATTAATAGAATAAGATAGAACAGTAGAAAGTGCAGAAGGCAAATGAAATAATCTTCCCTGTTCATCATGCCTAAGCTTTAGCAGGAACTTGCCACTCTTGGATGCAAAATGTAAAACTCTCCAAAATAGCATTTTATTTCTGTCTTGCCTAATTGTTTTCCAATCAAGCTAGAACTTTTCATCTAACCAAGCTGCTTTTATTAGAGGTGAGCTTCTTTTAAGGACTATTTCATTTACAGTAGACAATGTATTTGTCTGTTGTCTTTCATTTACAAATATATGAAAAAGAAATAACTTATTGAAATAACTCACCGAAATGTGACTTCTTGTCCTAGTTCCTTCTTCAGCAGTGAAATTAGTTTTATATGAAATTCATCTCACAGTACTTACACAATGCGAGTAACACGTGGACTGTTTATGCTATTCAACGAGCAAATGGGTTTTCTTGGCAGCCTAATGGCCTGTGCAAAATGTATTTGAGTAGCTTTAGCCATTTTTCTGAACCCATTAGCTGCTATGAAAATCTTTAGTTAACCTAATCTTATGAATCCATCTGTCACAAAATGTCACCTACTCTGTCCCATGGACTTCAGCAGCTCCTAACTCTTACTTCCAACCTTCACCTAGGGAAAAGTTTACACCATTTTTTCGTCCCTTTGCACTCGTTGCCTGACAGGTAAGGCTGTCCCTTGCTGGCCTCTTTACAGGCCACATGCAGGTACATATGTGCTCCCAAACAGCAGTTTTCTTCCCTAATTCTTAATCATAGAATCA
>NW_010234079.1:48666-83700 GCF_000690775.1 Eurypyga helias | reverse complement strand
GTGGTCCTGCCCGGCGGTGCCGGGCCCGGAGTGCCGCTCCCCGAGGGGCTGGGAATGAGGGGCCGGGAGGAGGAGACGCCCCTAGCTGACCCAGCTCCTCTTCGGCTCCTCGGTATAGACTCCGCCGGGGTATCCCTCCGCTTTTCTGCTTAATGCTTGGAGAAGGATTACAAACGCGGCTTTTCCTAGGCGTGACAGGTGTAGGGGCACCTTGGCATTACCCGGTTAGGCTGCAGAGTAGCAGCAGAGCTGTGAGCTTCCCGCCCACGCCGCCTCTCTGAAACACAGTTTCCACGAACCTGCCTAACCTGGCAGTGAGGATGGGGGAAGGCTGCACAGCGTGCCTGGGGAGACTGGGGGACCCCTGGCCTGCAATGTCAGGAGGACAGGGTTACATCTGGAGTTTCAGATTCCTGTTGATAGGAACACCAGTTTGGTGTCTACACAAGAAGCCTGTGCACACCCAGGCTCAAGACAAGGAACAAAAGTCTCTGTGAGAACTCAGACGCTATCTGATCCCTTGAATATGTAAACTACCTGAATATCTGGAACATCTGAACACATAATCTCTTGAATGTATTAAACTACCTGAATATCTGGAATATCTAAACACCAGGAGTATCTCAAATGTGTCAAATGAACATCTTGTCTTGAATGACTCAGGTGGATCGGGGAGTCTGTACACTCAGAGTACCTCAGCCAACGGGGAAATGAGGAGGGTCTCTTGCGGTCAGGAAAAGTAGGGTAAAAGGGGGCTCCGTCCCTCTGTAGGTTGAGAGACCCCACAGGAATATGTCCCGTGGGCTCTCCCTTTATTCAAATAAAGTTTTATTACTATTTTTTTACAGGACTCCTCTGTCTCCTTTGCGAACGCTGACTCCTGGTAGCATGATTTTCCGTACACAGTCATCGGCTTCTTTCTCACAAAAAATTATTTTTTTTACCTCATATTTTCTTCCCCAAAGAAAAATTTATATCCATGTTGTAATTTTTATCACCTATTTTTGGTAAATCGAACATGTTGGACTACCTACATTTCCCAATGCAAGACATTTCCAGCTCTGGACTATTTTATTAAGAGAGTATTTTGTAGTTCCTTTTTTAATTCCTGTGAATGTGGTGGGTTGGCCCTTGGTCACCCACCAAACCACTCTGTCACTCCCCCTCCATCGACAGGATGGGAGGAAAACACAATGAAAAGGTTGACATAAGGACAGAGAGATCATTACCAATTACCATCATGGGCAAGACAGGCTCAACCTGGGGAAGTTAATTTAATTTATTGCCAATTAATAAGAGTAGGATAGTGAGAAATAAAAAGCAACGTAAATAAACCTTCTGCCCTGGACCTCCCATCGTTCCAGGTGAAACTTGACTCCTGATTTCTTTTGCTTTTCCTCTCCCCAAGAGGTGCAGGGGGATGGAGGAATGGGGGTTGTGGTCATTTTTTAATGCCTTGTCTCTGCTCTTCCTTCCTCCCCACTCCCTTCTGCTTCATTGCAGTGCCCCACCCACAGGAGACAGCCCTTCTTCAACCTGGGTCCCTCCCACAGGGTGCAGTCCCTCAGGAGCAGCCTGCTCCAGTGTGGGTTCATCTGTGGGGTCACAGGGCCTGCCAGCAAACCTGCCCCAGCATGGACTTCCCATGTGGTCACAGCTTCCTTCGGGTACCCCCTGCTCTGGTGTGGGGGCTTCCCCAGGCTGCAGGTGGATCTCTGCTCCCCATGACCCTCCATGGCTGCAGGGGCACAGCCTGCCCTCTCACCATGGGCTGCACCACGGGCTGCTGGGGAATCTCTGCTCCAGCGCCTGGTGCACCTCTTCCCCCTCCTTCCCCACTGACCTGGGTGTCAGCAGGGCTGTTCCTCTCACATATTCTCACTCCTCTCTCTCTCTGCCTTTGCACAGGGGTTTTTTTCCCTTCTTAAACACGTTATCCCATTGCTGATGTGCTAAGCCTTTGTCAGCGGTGGGTCTATCTTGGAGCCAACTGGCATTGGCCTTCGTGGACATAGGGGAAGCTTCTCACAGAAGCCACCCCTGTAGCCCCTGTCCCCCTGTTACCAAAACCTTTTCATGCAAACACAGTACAATTGAATGTTTGCACTCTTAAGAGAGTGTCAAGGCAAGATTTAAAGACATTATTCCAGTATCACTTCCTCAGTGAAGTACTCGGTGACCACAAATAGCTCATGAGTCATGTATTGCCTAGGATCCTTGTGGCACAGGACAGTGGTGGTTCACACCCAGGTGCTCATCTACTCCCTCCTACCTGCTTTCAGAGTTGCTGCTTTGTGGATTACAGGGGCCTGTTCTGCAGGTAAGGTCTGCCTGTCTTGTCTGTGAGTGACTACACAGCTGATTGTATTGTCTAGTGATGGTTTATTCCTGGCAATTGTTTTTAAGACTTGTGTGCTATTCTTTAATGTGTTGTGGGTTTTCATTATATATAATGGCTAAGTATATATATATATTTGGCTAAGTTAATTTTTGAACCAAATAGCTGAAACAGTAGAGACATCTGCCCAAAGTGCCAAATGAAGCTAAGCAGGGCGGTTTTGCTGCCCACTGTTGGGTGAGTTTCTTCAGGTGAAGACCACTTATTTTTATGAGAGCAACGCAGCACTGTGATGTTTTAGGCTGTAGTAGGTGTGATAGCTCAAGCAGCTTCCCCAGCTGTATCTGCCCTTGTGCAAGCCCCAGGACTCCTGTTTTCTTGCCAGTGTGGTGAAATGAATTGGATCTTATCAGATGACTCAAGAAGCAGTGGCCCATCTGGAGCCTCAGCATGAGCTGGCTTTAATCAGGCTAACTTGCATTCTTACAACAACAAAGGATTAGGCAAAACAAGACCTGCAGCTTCAGTAAGAAGGAAGTTTGGCCAGTTTTCATGCTGCCAGCACACATCCTGTCTCTCTTTGCCTGGCAAATAAGGTACTGGAGGTAGATGGCAGCTGATCCCTTTTATCTGCACGTAGCTCCTCAACAGTAATGCTTTCTCCCATAATCTCACTGTAAAATTCCCTTCCTCGCCTGCTTAGGCATTTGTCTCACCACTGGGATATGTACAACTGTCAGTTCATACCTTTGCTAAGGAAAGGATTCAGGGATTTCACATTTCAGGTCTAATCGCAAGCCCATGCATTCTTGCCCACACAGCTCTCCCTGAGGATGAACGGGTCGGTCTGATCTGACATGTTCAGAGGCCTATGATTCATAAGCTTCTCAAAACAACCACTCAAATCTTGAAAAGAACTGAAATTACTGGACAAAAAGAGATAAATTTATGTATTCCCAGGCACAAATTCTGCATCCTCATCTTCTCAATCATTTTGCCAATTTAGTCTTCTCTTTACTGTGGTTATGCCATTAAGAAGAAATTACCTCATATTTATTTATTTAAAAGGTAGACACTCAACCAACCTAATTTTGTAAGTTCTCTCAATAGTCAAAGGTGAGTTGATTCATCCCATTTGACTAAACACTTCCTTTTTAGATGAGAGATGAATTCACCTGTGGTATTCAGAAAGTGGCTAACTCCACATACAAAATTATCTCATTTTTCACATGTTGAGGTGTCTTTTAACAGGATGCACATTAACTGTTTTAGAGATCCTTTCATTTCAATACTTTCCATGGGAAGTCTGAAATAAGAATTTATAGTGATTATTTATGTGGTTTTTGCTGACCTTCATAAAGTTGCATACCTAGCACTCAATCTCTTGAAACATAGTAGTTTCCAGCTTAGGACAACACAAAGTAGTTTGATTTAATGAGTCCTAGCCCTATAACTTAATTTAAAAAATCAAGGGCTTTCAAAATATTTTCTCAATGTACACGTTCATACATGTTTTTGTAGGTAAGATGCAAATGTCTGTAAATCAAGTTACAGCTCAAAAAGTGTGGTAAATCTTCCTACTTTAATGAGAGTTTTTCTCTAGTGTGTATGATTTTCGTCATACTACAACCGGAGTATTGTGATATACCTACTACCAGTCAGTTGACTGTTCATTTATATGCATCCTATGCTTTTAAATGTCATTAATTATTTCTGACATTCCCGTTTGTATGTTTGTCTTGGACTGCTACCTGGGGAGAAAGTCATAATGTGTTATGAGGCATTTGATAAAAATTGTATATTTACCAGAACTAATTGTTCCAAAATTTGTCTTTCTCTCCTCATCCATGAAATACAAAAGCTTTCTATTTTCTTACAGTCCCCCTCACTATAAAATATGGCAAAAACATACTGAAATTAATTAATTCTGGAGCTCCTTACAAAATTAAATCTTACTCTTTATTGTTCTGTGACTTCAGCTTAGATGAATTAAACCTAAATAGAACAACTTTCAGGGGTAAGATATTAATTCTGAGAAAATATTTTTCATATACTTTCACTATATATTTGATATAAAGGTCCTAGAAGTATGTATAATGTTTCACTATATATAGGCAGGGTTGGGTTTTTTTTTACTTGCCATATTGATTATGGGTGGTATCCTGGAAACAGAGGACTGTCACTTAAGAGACTCAAACACATTAAAAATACACCAAGTATTTGAAAGCACTGTGACAAATTAACATATGTTCGTAGGGTAGTATTCTGCTAATAACGGTTTCTGAGATAATTACTTAAATCTAACATTTTAATTAAGGCTTAGGGAAAATGCTGTTTTCTATTTTCATCAACGTGGCATGACATAGGCCGAAGCTGTGTAGTGCTCCCAAGTATTTGAAGCTTTGTAAATGCAGAACACAGGTATTCTGTCTCTTAACACTAGATGGCAGACAAAAATGGGAAAACATTTCCTTGGTTTTGGAGTTAAAATATTGAAAAATTAATTTGCAACTTGAATGAATATTCACTGAAAGTTCTCAAAATGATAAGAATGAAGACCATCGGACACAGACACAAAATATCATGACTATGATAGCATTGGTACTTTCTGCAGCCTTTCATTTGGCTGTGTTTGTTTGGCACAAGTACTGCAAATAATCAAGTGGAACATTTCTATATTATTTTCTTATTGCTTTTTCATCTCCATTACTTCAATATTTTTCTCTTGTCAAAGGACAACTAAAAAATCTTCAAGCCTTAGAAAGGCTTAAACAACTCAAATAGAAGACAAACTTTCAGAGAAAACTGTCCTTGCCAGGTGGTTGCATGGTTGTGCAGGTGATGTAAGACTTAAGATGCAACTTTGTCTTACATCAGTTTTCTGAAGTAATTAGGCTGCTTTGCTCCTTATTGTCATTGAATCTTAGAAAACAATGTGAAAATAACACATTTGCTAAGGAGGCAACTAATTTTCATAGAATATTATAAATTGTTGTACCAAATACTATGTAATGAGTTCACCTAGCAGCCAGTGAATATTTTGGGTTCTTACCCCATTTCTCTCCCAGACACATCTTCTGAAGCAAGTGTAGCAGGAGGGTCAGAGTCCCCAGGGATACATCCTCTCTGAATCACACATTAAAATGTGAGTTCATCTAGCTGTAGCACCACACTACTGTGACTGCTTGGAGGATTTGAGCTACTGTCTGTCCCACGGATGAGGTAGTTGCTTTCTGTGCAGGCACAAGGTGCTGTTAGGTAACAAGACAGTCTGGGATTGCTGTACGAAACCCTGCTTTGCCATGCCTGTTACGTACAGCTGTGTAGTGCATTTATGGGAGTGATAACCAGCACAGACCTCATTGCTGTTAAACCGTGATGTGCATATTCAGTACTAGAACCGTAACAGATCCTGCTCTTCCCCTTGCTGCCACATTGCTCAGCACGGGCAGCCTGATGATCTATAACCAAAAAAGACCCAGGTTATTCCGACTTTGTCTTTCCTGTTGAAGTTGCTCCAAAAGAGAAAAGTAAGTGTAATGGAACAGAAGGGTAAGTACAACAGTAAATATGTCTTTCCTGCCTCGTGGTTAGGAAGTCATCTACAAAGATACCCATAGCTTTGCGTTCCTCGGATTATTCTCATCACACAATAGCTTTTGGTATAAGACGCATGTATAAGAACAAACAGACTGGCATTCCCTTTCCTATAGGAGTACTTTAGCTACAAGGACGCAACATTATGTCTCTTTTCCCAGGGTTTCTTCTTGATTCCATTCTTTTCTGTGTAGTCACTTAGTTTCAACAAGAGAAGAAAACATTTTCCATTTTTCCATAAATTGGCAAATGGGAAATTCTCCTCGGGAATCAGAAATGTGTATTTAAACCATCTCAGAGTGAAAACAGCACGGAACCTATTTTCTTGTGTTACCTGGACAAATAATCTGTTCACATAGTGTAATACTAGATATTATAAATTACCTTCTTCTGTTCCTCTTCCCTCCTATTCCGTCTGTTCCTTCTCTACCTGCCCAAGGATCTCCATTTTTTCACCCCATCTAAAAGAATTGGGGAATGGCTGTAAGGCTCTCCTTTGGACTTAAGACTCCAAATTAGAATGTGTATCAGTGGTTTCAGCTACACCCCCTCTGTTCTTCTTCCTGTTTTGCTAAATTCAAACAGTCTCCTGCATCTGGCACAAAATAATGGTGCTTGGATCCCTAAATCAGGGTTCTAGATTCTGCTCTGGGAATTGGGACCTGAAGTCCTTTACACATCTAGCCTTGATTTCCTGTGCTTCCATATCTCATAGTCAGTGGTCTCTGGCCTTGATCAGAGCTTTTGTGCAATCTACAAATCTAGCTGCTAAAAACAAGAATGTACTAATTCAATAGTTTATATAGTAATTATGAATAATACAGTTGATGATTACTTAGCGTTTGAAATTCAGACTCATGCTAGAGGTCATATTACAACTCCTTTTCAGCCCCCTGTGATTACCATAATAAGACATTCTTTTATCTTTCAGCATTTAAAAACTGATAGACGTGAATTTTGTTACTGCAGCATCTGGCTGAGAGTATGATTGTGCAAGTACCAGACAAAGTTCTTGGCACGAATGGAAGGAGGTCAGAACGCACGGTCTCTTTAGGTCCACTGGAAATATTTCACTGTTCTCATTGTTTGCAATTGCTATTCAGTATCACTGGAGAACCTGAGTCATTGCTATTTACTTTTTCTTTTAATTAAAACATTGAAATATGCCTGACCTTTGCACCAGACCTTGAGGTATTATACTACGTTCCATCTTAGCATTTTTCCCTTTATTAAATAACTCTGGCTATAATTTCTCATCTGTGGAAAAAGCCGTTTGTCATTCTTTTTGAAAACCAGTCCATCCATCATAGTTCCTTCTGAAGTTACACGTATTTCTCCGGTTTTGTTTGTTCTGACCAGCCTCAGTGATGCTCCTTATCTGTCAGATGCTTTCCACCGCCGTGGTGGCAGGTGAGCTGGCAGGCCATTTAGACTCCTAATAGAGAATCCAGACTGTCTGGAATGTTGCAAATGAAAAGACACTTTTTTGGCAGAAGCCTACCTACCTGATTTATAATGATTTATTTCTATCTCAAAGTAGCCTAATGAAAGCTGTAGAAATACTGGTAAAAGCCCAGTAATGTACAGGTAAGCACTATCTATTGAAGTTGCACAAAATATTGCAGCAGCAGTGGGAAAGAGGTGTTATTTAGAGAATGATTTACAAGCTGTGGAAGATAATTCTACCACCATAATTCAAGTACATGAATTAAGCAAACCAGTTCCAATCTTTGGGCCAAGTGGGACTCTCACTCACTCACTGCTGTCAGTAACGTCTCTGAAATCAGAAACATGCCTAAAGAATGAAGTCAGCAGTGGTGAATAATAAAGCTTTTACTGAAACAGGTTTAAAAGTTGTTCTTTCAGACATAATCTCCTTAGGGATTAAAAGAAGCACGTAGTACTGTACGTAGTTAGTGGTACTCTTTTATGGTCAGTACCTAGGACATTCCTAGTTACGAGTCACAGGGGACCCTTGCCCTTTGTTTTTTCTCTGGCTTTAATGCCTGAGGCTAATTCCTACTGAAGGATGCACTTAATTTAGGAGAGTCTTGTTCCAAAATATTGCCTAACAGTAATTATAGTAATTTGATGTGTTGCAGTCCTACATTTTAAGGCTATAAAGCTGGATTTGTTTTAGCTTTAATCTTACTAAAGTAACTTCTCCTGCGTTTAAATACAGTTAACCCACTCATCTGGGAAGTGAACAGAGTTTCATGAAAGTGGAAGACATCCAGGTCATGTGTGTAGAAGAGCAGCTTTTGCACACACACACACTAGGCATCTGCACAACTAAAAGCTAGATCCACTTTGAAGGGTTTAAATTCCACCTTTGGTATATATACAAAGTTATCAGGACAGAATTGTCCCAGATTCACTATAAAGTTAATTTGAAAAGCTAAGGGTAGTTTGCATTACATCTGGACTGGAAACAGATCAGATATTGGGTTGTCCTGACATTTTCTAGACTCATAGAATCATTTAGGTTGGAAAAGACCATTGTGAACATCAGGTCCAACTGTTAACCTAACACTGCCAAGTCCACCACTAAACCATGTCCCTAAGTGCCACACCACCTGTCTTTTCAACGCTTTCCGGGATGGTGACTCCACCACTTCGGTAGGCAGCCTGTTCCAATGCCTGATAACCCTTCTGGGGAAGAAATATGTCCTAATATCCAATCTAAACCTCCCCTGCCGCAACTTGAGGCCATTTGCTCTTGTCCATATGTCACTTGGGAGAAGAGACTGACACCTACCTTACTACAACCTCCTTTCCAGGATTTATAAAGTTTATAAACTCTTCACAGGGAGGGTGGTGGTGAGGCACTGGAACAGGTTGCACAAAGAAGTTGCAGATACCCCATCCCTGGAAGTGTTCAAGGCCAGGCTGGACGAGGCTTTGAGCAACCTGGTCTAGTGGAGGGTGTCCCTGCCCATGGCAGGGGGACTGGAACTAGATGATCTTTAAGGTCCCTTCCAACCCACACCATTCTGTGATTCTATGATTCTATACCACTTCCAAAAGAAGTTCTTGTTACCTTTCATGCTATTGGTGTGTGTTTACATTACTTAATATTTTTCCTAGAACATATTCTCTATCACTAGGGCAATTTTTTCTTTTTATGTACCCTAGAATATATGACTAAGTAAATGTTTTATAAAAAATATATTTTAATGAGTCAATGTTTCTACCATCTTCTTGATAGCTCAGTTAGACCTTTCCACCCTATAGGGTCTAAGGTAGCTGGTTTTTACCTTTCAATGTTAAAAAAGAAATAGAATAACATCAGCACTAAGGAAATAATTTTTGATTTCTCTGAAATCCTCTAGAGATGTAGCCAACCATGTGAAAATTTGCTTTTCCTAATTAATTGGTTTTCATGACTTGACAAGTGCAGTGGTGATAATCTACCAACTCTTAAGATCTACAGAAACTCACAAAGAGGCAGACCTGGGTTTATGCAATCAAGAGCAGACAGCAGTATTTTCCACTTGATCTTTTTCTTAAATAGGTATTTTTTAGAACTTGCTTATGCATTCCAAAGTAAGAGAGTGCAAACCTATTTTCTTCACAAGTTGTATTTAATAAATAATGTCTGTCATGAGATGAAACAGTTGCTGATTTATAGAAGTTCAGGTTGGGGAAGAGGGTTTAACAGTAAAATGCACATATTTCTGCTTCAGCATATATTCTTTGACTGGCTTGGCAAAAAACATCTGCAAAGCATTGCAGTTCATGCAGTTTTTGGGAGACAAAGATTGTTTAGTCTGGCAAAGATTTGGTTAAGAATTTATCTAATACCAGCCTATAAGTATTTTAGGAGCAGTTGATGGAACCGAGTTCTTCTCAGTGGTGTCAGGGGATCTCATAGGGGACAACAGCCCCTGTGGGAGGGTCTGAATGGGCTTTAGGAAGTAATTCTTCACTAAGAGCATCGGAGCAGGCTGCCCAGAAAGGCAGAATTTCCATACTTGAAGGGTTTCAAGTCCTGGCTTAACAAAGTTGTGTCTTTCTTGATCTAGTGATGGTGACAGTCCCTCTTCAGTAAGCAGTTATGCTCAGGGGGAAGACCTAAAGCTGTCCCTTTCAACCAATATTTCTATGATTCTGTGATGCTATGATTAACATACTCAGGCTGGTATAGTCGGTATTGTTGCCACAGGAGAAGTTGTGGCTCAGATTTGCCTAAATCCTAGCTTTGAAAATACCTCCTTGTACAGCAAAGTGACTTGAAATGATACAAATGCTACAGATACAGAAAAAATGCTTACCCGATTTACGTCTTGCATAGCCTCACTAAGTTCAGATGAATTACTTGACAGTACCACAGATTTAAAGTATAAAATGCCAGAGGAATGATAAAGGAATCATTATTTGGTAATGTTGGAATTTTGCAGATCGCAACAATAACAACAAAGTGGGCTGTATCTCATTTCCCAAGATATATTGAAAAAGTAATACACTGAGGAAACTACATGGAAAGATTTTAGAAAGGTAAATTGTTCCACAATCCTAACACAATTATAGAGTAAAGCCTATGCTAAATTAGTCTTGGGCCATGTCAGTATACCTGCTGTGGGTTAGCCCCAGTCAGCGATCAAGCACCACACAGCTGCTAGCTCACCTCCCACTCCCCCAGTGGGATGGGGGAGAGAATTGGAGAGAATTGGAGGAAAAAGGTAAGAGAACTCATGGGTTGAGATAAGAACAGTTTAATTATTAAAAATAAATGAGATAAAATGAAATGCAATAATGAAGCTACTCATACTAAATACTAAGTACTAATACTCCTAATAGGTAATGAAAAAATTATAATTAAAATACTACTACTACTGCTAATGACAATAATATGTAATGAAAAGGAAGACAACAATGGGAAAAAAACCCAAATGATACAGCAGCCCACCCCCCCCCCCCCCACGGACTGAGCCCCAGCCAGTCCCTGAGCAGCAAGAGTGAGAGCCAGAGAGAAAGACAGTGTCTCCGAAAGACTGAGAGCACTCTGGGGGAGCCCACCCAGCCAGCTCCTTCCAGTTTATACACTAAGTGTGATGTTTTGTGGCATGAAATGTCCCTTTGTTCTGTTTGGGTCAGCTGTCTTGGCTGTGTCCCCTCCCAGACTCTTCTAGAGAAGGAGCTGGGAACACAGGTGCAGTGTGAGAAACTGAAAAAGTCCTTGGCTTAGTATAAACGTTACTTGGCAACAACTAAAAACATGTGTGTTATCAGCACAAATCCAAACCATAGCCTCATACTCGCTACTATTAATAGAACTAACTTTATGCCAACCAAAACCAGCACAATGCATGGGCAACTCAGTACTTTGTACCTATGTTTAGGCACTGAACCGAAGCCTTGATTTCCTTTGCATGTGATGGGAGTTGGGATACACAGCTCACACGTAATCCCTAGGTCAAGAGAATTGGCTTTTCCCCTCTACTGAGCATTCGTTGTACCACATTTGGAATATGGCTTCCAGTTACGGAGCCCCCACACAGGAAAAGTGCTGATGAGCTTGCCTGAGCTCAGCGTAGCGCCGTGAAGATGATCGGAGCGCTGGAAGATATAACCTGTTGCGGGAGGCTGAGTGAGCTGGGCTTGTGCTCTGCACCAGGGGGGTGCAGCAATAACGGGTGTGGTAAAATAGCTGGTTTTGTAAGATAGGCTAAAGCCAGGAATATAGATAGCAAGGAAATCTTAGATTGTTCTCAACTCTTTTGTGCAGCATCAGACAGAAAATCTACATCTTCCCTCTGAACACCACACAGATGCTGTCTGTGGAGAGGTTCCTCCTCCCTTGCATGTCACGGAGCTTTCTATTTTGTGTAGCAAGCAATCATGTGTCTTCTCCTGACACGCTGGGATGTCATCTCTGTCTCATCATTTGCTGATGCACAGCCCAGGCTTTAAGTACAAGGCCCAGTAGATCAGACATGTCCTGTTCAAGATCACTAACTCCTGTAATACAACATCTGCAGGGCTCCCGGTACACCTTGTTCAGCCTGGAGGAGAGGTGGCTTCAGGGGACCTAACAGTGACCCCCAGTACCTATGGGGATGCTAGCGAGAGGTCAGAGCCAGGCTCTTACTGAGGTCACGGCAGAAGAATGAGAGACGGTGGTCAGAGTCAGGGGATGATCTGGTGGCACATAAGGGAAGATTTTCCACAATGAAAATAACTAAACGTTTGCACTCCGGTAGGCTGCAGGGACCGCTACCCAGCGAGTTTGTGGGGTCTCTGCTCTTGGAGGTTTTCGAGACCTGACCGGACAAACCCTAAGTAAATTGGTGTGGATCCAGTGTTGTCCCTGCTTTGAGCAGCTGTGTGATTCTGTAATTCTGAGCAGATACCTAAATGTAAGTCTTAAGCTGTGAGCTGCATCCCTCCCTACTAGATAACGAACAAACATTAGATGAGAGCCCACACCGAGAAATTCAGCAGAAGTTAATTAAAATGTGCCTTCCCACACTACTGAAAGTAAATAATTTAGGAAAAGAATTTGACTTGGACAGATATGGTTTGGAAAGAAGCAAAGCTGGGCAACAGGAGAAGGACACTATTGGAGTAAAAGAACAGCTAAGACTGCTTAAACATTTTCATCTGTTACTCTGTTTTTCTTTTCTCAACGAGTTATATTCCCAGAGTGGATTCAATTTCAATATAACATTATCCTGAATGTCTGCTAGCGTGGGTGAAAAAGATGGAAAGGGCACAATTATAAAGTTATGAAACCATTAACATATATTGAACTGATTATATGCAAGATGGAGTAGTCCTACATAACTAGGACAATTTCTCCCTTTTATAAACATGGCAAAGGGTACTTGTTGAAGTGCGCTTGCCCTTTAACCCGTGTCTACATTCTGGGCCTGGCACCTATTACAGCATGTCTGCAGCCAAGACAGTGTGCGCCATGTACGTGTGTGCGCTGCGTACGTGTGTGTGCCTAGGAAGGGTTGCATGTTCCCAGGGATCTTGTAGGACTACTCTAGGTGTAGGTGATAAAACACATGTGCCTGAAATACCAATTCATTATGCACTGTGAAAATCTTACAGATATATGCTTCTGGTACTACACTCCGGTTAGTCTTCCAACAGTATCCCAGGAGTGACCTGTGTTGCATATTGGTTTTTTTACGCATAATTCCTTGATCATCTGTCAGATCATGGAATATAAATTTATCTTCTGTTCCTGGCCCTGGGCTTAGTTTTCTATTCATCATGTTCCTGTTTAAACCCACTTAGTCCTAGCTCTACCTATGTGAAGATGGCTACACTGCTAGAGGAATAAAGATCCCGTCTGGCTTTTTGTTAACTCATGGAGTGAGGATGGTCAAGGTAAATTACTTTGCAGCACACACCTACAATTTTGTCTCCCTCTGAAGGGAGAACTGGACATCAGCCAGCCTGCTGTGTAGCGCAGTGTTTGCCATCAGAAGAATTGCCAGGGATTCTTGGTCTGTGGCCAATTCAGTATTCTGCAAGTTGCTGGGTGATGGGATGGTGAGGGTATAGGCAAAACAATTTGTTACCTTATGGTCTTGCCATGCTGTTTCCCACTAATCAGGATAGATTCCAAAGTGTGGGGAAGACTAAAAGGGAACAACCGCAAGAATCCAGGTTTCATACAAATAGGTTTCCATTTAGGAAAAAAAAATATCAGGTATATTAGATTAAGTTGTTGTGATTCATACTCTTTGCAAGAGAGAAAAGCTGTGGTAGAGTCAGGCAGCTGCAGCAGTGTTCAGCCAAATCTGGATTATGGATACTTCTATCTGCTGTTGGTGGCAAAGTTTCGTGAGGTTGTTCAGCTTGTCTGTTGTCTGTTCTCATAGTCTCAACCCTCACTGGAGGTGTTAACATCAGTCCTGTGGTGGGATGGAAGGGGCAAAGAGGTAGAGAAAAGAGATCATGCTTGTTTTATAAACCGTTGTAGTCTCTCTCAGCAACTTGTTTATGAATTTTGCCCTTCTCCTGTCTGTCAGTACATGAAAACATTTAGTGCCAAGGAGATGGTAGTCTGTGAGGTTCCTCAATCAGTTGCACAATGTAGTCATGATCACAACAGTTAATCAGTGTAGGTGCAGGATGGTGTACTATATATGCAGCATAGACATACCATTAACCCTATTGGTTTCTTCTTCAGAAAGTCTTCAAATTTCCAGTCTCCCAACTATAACCAAAAGGATATGAGTGCTCTAGCTTCAGACAAGATTTCATACAAATATGTGTTATCTTTCATATTAAATTAATTCATTATATTAAATCTCTCTTTTGTGATTGAGGGCAGACTGAGTGAGAACAAATGAAATTAAATCAGCATTGCTATTCTTATCTGCCACTAAGAGTATGCGAAATTCATACTGCAAGGTTGAAGAAAAATTAAATTCTTTTGGTCATGACACAATTTACTCCACAGAAATAAAAAGGATTAGGTACTGAAAAATGACCTCCCAGCCTTTAGCACTAGAATAGAGACCCTTGGAAATTGTTTTGTTGTAGAGACCTTCTCCTCAGTTGGATTTCCCACTGAATTTTCACTTATTTTTCTATTAAATTCTCAGTAGACTCACAGTCCCATTAAAAGTAATTTATTTCACATGTGTTCTTTTTCTTTTTGCTGAGAAAAAGCCTCTAAGTCTCGACCCCGTCTTGAAATAAAAAGGTTATTTTTAGGGCAGTTAAAATTTTTTTTTTTTTTTTCAGAATCAGGTGACTCCAAAAAAGAAGGAGAAAAAAAAAGCTATGGAAAAATGTATTCCTTTGTCTCTGCTGCATTTACGATGTGGTTGTGCCCCAGGAGCCTAGAGAATTGCAGTTACGATGCGCCTGAGCTCAGGGACCCAACTTTCCATCTACGTATAAACATTCCTCCCTCTTCAGCCGAAGCAGGCACTTCTGGTTTGCGTAAAAAAATATTTGCAAGAACTCTCCCAAGTCAGATCACTGAAGTAAGATTCTGGCCACAGCTATTTACAAGTTCGGGTTTTGACTGAAGTAAGTAATTGAATTACGTTGAGCCTCTGAAGTTTGCCTTTTATTTATGTATTTCCCCCAATTGTGTGGCTCGGTCTGCCATTGGCTGCAGTCCCTGCAGCCTACCCGAGGGCTCTGCAGTTACATAAGGCTCTGCTGGGAGCCTATATAAAGCCTTTTTGCACGCCAGCAAGAGACAGAATTTTATCAAGATCCAGGTCCCACAGCTTTAGTTCGCACAAGCAGGAGGAGATTTGCTTGAAGATATACTGAAACCTGAACCCCGGCTGGCTTGTTTGCTAGCCAGTACTTCACAGCTGTCAACCTGAGTCGCAAGTAGCAGCTACTGTAAGTAGCTCCTGTGCACTATGAAGAATTTTTCATTTCCTATGCAGGATAACACACATGAGACCGAGAGTACTTCTCACAGATTCCTCAGTTTGAAAAATCAGTCAGATCCTGTTGGAAGACCAGAAAGAGATGAGCAATTAGCTCAGGTAGAGATTGCCGTACTGGGGGTCATATTTCTGACAGCATCTGTGGGCAATTTTATTCTCATACTGGTGCTGTGGCGAAGAAGAAAGAAGCTCTCTAGGATGTATGTATTCATGCTTCACCTCAGCATCGCTGACTTAGTAGTAGCCTTTTTTCAAGTGCTGCCTCAACTCATATGGGATATTACAGACGTTTTTATAGGGCCAGATTTCTTGTGCAGAATTATCAAGTATTTACAATTGCTGGGCATGTTTGCCTCTACTTATATGATAGTGGTAATGACAGTGGACAGATATCAGGCAGTTTGCTACCCTATGGTCACTTTCCAAAAGAAGAGAGCTCTCTGGAACATCCCCATTTGCACCAGCTGGTCTATATCACTGATTCTTAGCCTACCACAGGTATTTATCTTTTCTAAGACTGAAATATCTCCAGGTATCTTTGAATGTTGGGGTGAATTTATTCAGCCATGGGGTCCAAGGGCATATGTGACTTGGATTTTTGTAGTTATATTCTTTATTCCCTCAGCCATCCTTATCACATGCCAGGTTAAGATTTGCAAAATAATCAAAAGAAATATATATGTGAAAAAACAGAATGAATATGAACTAACAAATCAGAAGCAAGCCCTGCCATCCCGAGCAAGCAGTGTGAACTGTATTTCAAAAGCTATGATCAAGACTGTAAAAATGACAGTGGTGACGGTTGTTGCATATGTTCTCTGTTGGTCACCTTTCTTCATTGCACAGCTGTGGTCTGTGTGGTTCCCCAGTGTCGTGACCGAAGGTAAGATACTCTCCATCCTCATTCATAACTTCATAGCCAGCTAGCACATTGCTGTATTGCTCTATATTTGCACTTTGCTTTTGTGTGAAAGTTGCGTGGGATCATTTGAGTATGATTCAAAGGAAAATCCTGGATTGATTATGTGCTATATTTAATTAGGTACAGAAAACCTCATGTGTTCTGTGATGAAAACATTGTGCAAGTATGTATTTTCTGTGTGTGTATGTTTTGAGTGACTAATGATTTAAAGATTAATAAGCAGCATGAGGAAAAGTATCATCTGTTCCGGCAAGGGTTCAGACTTTTAAGGGTTTTAGATATTATAGCAGCAGTATTTTGTGTTCTGGAGGTGAAATAGTAATTAACTATTCAAAGTAATAAAATAAAGATTTCTTATTCACTGGATAGAATAGTGATGTTAGAAGACATCTGATTTTGGTTTTTTGAATTTTGAAATCATACTGATGAAATGTCTGTAGTAAACCATGAAACAATTAAAAGTTGTGAAACAGCTGTTTGTAAAGCAAAAAAAGCAAGCCTGGGAGAAGTATCAAAGACCACCATGCTGACAAGATTAATCTTGTCAAACTTATACTGTTGCCTCTTTGTGAAAGGGAGAGTCTGTATGTGGCTTTATTTAAGTTCACCTATTCTAAATTCAAAGATACAAACCAAAGGAAAAACAAAGATAATAGCTCTGATAAAAAAAAAAATCCTCTGTTTTTAGAATTCTTTCTGTCAGTGTGATTATGAGTCTTGCTATACATATATTTATATCAATATAATCTGTAGTTATTTGTATCCGCATAGCAGGTTAGCAATTGCTTTTAAATTTAATGCCGCTACATCAAAAAAGAGCTATATGGAACTATTTAAGTCTGAAATGGATAAAGACAGTGTGCTTCATAACTCCAACAATTACAAAATTCATGGAAAAAAGGGGAATTTCCTATTATTTAATTAACTTTAATGTATGAGCAGGTACACCAGAAAGCAGCAGAGTGTGAAAATGTTACTTATTTGTATGAGCACTTTTTTACTCTGTTATCCCTTTAACTATTTCATTCTAGGTTCAGCATTCACCATTATCATGCTCCTTGGCAATTTAAATAGCTGCACCAACCCATGGATTTACATGTATTTTTGTGGCCACATTCCATACTGCACAAATAAACAGCTAGAGAACACCTCGGCTCAAGAGGAATCAGTGATCACAGGGAGCATTCATCTCGTAGACAGAGACCCTGAGGAAAACAGTACTTCTGCATAAATGTTGAATGCTTTTTGTTGTTTTGTTACATTTACTATGTTTGCAAGACATGTCTATATTTTACCACTGTCCCTTGTTTTGTGGATAAGGAAGCTGGAAAATTGTCTTTTGTTGTATAAATATATTTCTCTGCCGTTCTGTAGCTTATACAGGAAGTTTCTGTGGTGTGCAAGCCTGGCTCAGTACTTCCATCACCACTGTGTTCATCAGAATGAATTCTTGTAAAGGCTGACAAAGATACATAAAAGTATCTTAGATATTTTGTGTCCTGAAGTACTTTCTCTTCTGTGATTCTGAACTTCTAAGTAGTAAAATTTTACCACTAACTGGTCAAAAAATTTGAAACATAATTGGAACGGAATCTGACAGAATAGACTTGGATATGTGTTCAAGTTGAACCATGAATAGTTCACCATTCAAGTATGATTGGGGGACAGTTTGACAAATCTTGAGGAGGCAGCAGAAAGTCAGAAAAATCCATTGCCAGCTATTATTAATACCTGTTTCAAATTGACTACTCATTTACTTTTATAAAATACCTAGCAGCTTAATATCCTTTTTCTAACAAGAATTCAGTATCCTTGTGACACTGAACGCCTGCTTCAGTTTCAAATGCCATTGTGGATCGTAGGAGATCAGCAGCATAGTAGCAGTCCAGGTTTGTGGCTTCAAACCATGGAATTTATCTCTCATTCATTCCCTGATGTGCAAGCAGTTAATTGAAAGTTCCCAGATACACACACACACGTACACATACTTAAAATAAAGATGGGTGCCAGGAAACTACACTTTCATTTGGTATTCAGACCTATTTTTTTCTGGCATGCAACTTATTGACAGAGTATACTCAGAACCCTTTCAGGTTCAAATTCAATTATTTCCCCTTTGCGGTAAAAATAAATCTGCATATCTTTATCTCAAAATGCCATGTGCTTGCTAGTTTGGGGCTGTTTTATGCAGGTAGCTATTTATTCCTCTTTCAGAGTCTGCAATCTAATCAGACTATAAAGGGATATCAGCAAGGCTTTTTCACGTGAAAATAGAGCTGCATTCACAGAGATTCTTGGTGATGCTTGCATATCATCTTCCTACATTATACTGCATTTCATCAGTGCTATTCACATTTCATTTTTATGAGTGCTAGCAATCTCAAATTTCAATGGAAAAACTAAAAGAAGTGTAAAAAGTGGGGGTCTTTTAATAGTCTTTGAATTGTAGTCAAAGAAATACTCATTTAAACTAAATACTGATTGAATCATGAGAAGTGCTGTACAATGAATACTTACTCTTCAGGTTAATGTGTGCTGATATGACTGGATATTCTATCATTTCTATTTCCTTTGTAGTTAGACCAGATAGGAGGATAAACAAAATATTGCTCTTCTTTATGATGGGCAAAGCTAGTGTCCCTGTCCAGCTGGCAAGAAGAACAGGTCTTCAGCAAGTAGAAAGAAGAAGGAAGTGGATGAAGATAGTACCAGAACCAAACAAGAATGGGAGGAGTCTGTAGCAACTCTTTTATTATAATTGCAATTAATACTTTTTTCTTGCTGTTTCTGGTTTGGTTTTTGGTTTTTTTTTTTCCCCTCTTTAATTAATAGTTGATAGTTCTACCCCACAACATTTCCGCAATTAGACCAATTCCGTAACTCAAATGACAGTGTCATTATCTGGAGAATGAACATCCCTTGTACAATCCATACTATTGATAGAATATGTGTTGCATTCAGCCACTGACTTTCTAAGACTTTCATTCAAATTAGCTCTCACTTACGTTCTCCTTAATGACTTAATCCAATATTTAATGGTGGTTTCTTTTGATTGTAGTTAATTACATAGTAAAATATGCAGTGTTGAAGGGAGCTGCAAACAGAAAAGCTACAAGGAATCATCTGTGTCATACTACTGGATTTGCAGCAAAACACACTGAAAGCCTCAAAAGGTATACATTTGCAAGGAAAACAGGAATTCAAATTCCATGCAAATAGTCATCCAGATCCAGAACTGACATAAGTCACAGTACTGCTCAGAGACTGCGGTGGAGCCGTGCCATTTTACACCATTGATCTGGCCTCTGATATTTAAAAAGTATAACTTCTATGACTTACATTTCCACATTGCTCATATATTTGTTCCTAGCTCTATAAATAATTTGGTAGAGCTTGATTTCTCAAATAACAGTAGCTCGATGTGTTCTGTAAAAGTCTGAGACCAATATTAACTGTCCATATTTCAGCTATTTTGATCATGTAATGAATGAAATGGCAGAACTGAAGTTCAGTAATGAATGCTCACTGCCTGTAACGTTCAAAACAATGATATCCCTCAAGTGCTTTCTTTCTGATTTTTAAATTTTCTTTCTCCTGAGATCTGTCCTGCTGTTAAGAATTAAAATAAAGGTTACTGTACTGTGGTGTCAAACTACAGGCTATGGACACTTTTAGTTTCATTGCATCAGGAGGTGTTTGAATGGCAGGTATTCCTGCTTGTTTTCCTAACAAAGTGGATTGGGCTGCATTTTCCAGATGTAAGTCATTATCCCACATGGCCTGCTCTGCCTGCCCAACGGGCAGCACTGACTCCTGACAAACACACTCAATGGTGAGTTTGGTTCTGGGCCACAATTTTCTGTCAAAACTAATTTTCAAATGATGGAAAAGTCATCTTAATAACTCTTTGTTTTGTAATAAAGTGTCCTTTACAGAACTTTTCTTATTTCTCAAAGAAGAAGACATTTAAATATATAATGATTTTTTTCTATTTGTAAATTTGGCCATCAGTTTTACGGGTAGTTGTAGTTTGAACATCTCATGCCTTTGTTTTCCTGTATATCTTGACTCTTCAGCTGGACCATCTCTATTCCAATTCACTGTCACTTTTCAATAATCATTACAGTGTCTCATTAAGAGGGATGACTGGGAGACATCAGTGTAGTCTGGCCAAGGTGTTTAATCCGTATAGGAGAATCAGTAACTTGAATGTGCAAGTCCCTGGAGGCACTGTGGAAGCACATGCAAATGAAAAAATCCAATTTTCAGATGAAAGCCTTCCTCATCAATGCCTAGGTTCTGTTTTCCCACACAAATAATTTCTGAGCAGAAAAATTCATAGCAATACAAGTTCACACTTTTGAAATGAATAGCTATGTTGCTGATACTAGCACTGCAGTATAGTTTCTGATTTTAGGTTTTTTGGGTGGTTTTTTTGTTTGATTTACCAGGTTTGTATTACCACTTAGGAAAGGCATAGTTCAGTAAAAGGAAATAGGTTCTTTCTTAAAAATTATTGTGTTATGTTTTGCATTTCAGATAAGAATCACAAGTAATGTAATCTACTAATTCTGTATCGTTTTATTTAAAAAAAAAAAAACTCTAGTAGAATGAACGGAAAATCCCTACAGATGTTCTGCATTCTTTAAGGTGTATTTTGATAATTCTGTTATTCTACAGAACTGCTGCTATATTTTTCATGATGTTCAGATGCTTGTAAATAGTAAACACTGAAGCCAGAGGTGTCAGATGATAATCTCTTTAATCTTTCAATGAAATGATGCTGACAAATTTTAAAGACAGTGCCAAATTAATGTCCTGCTAATTCCACCTTGATCCATTAGTTCTGACAATGATGACCAGTTATTGGGTCAAATAAACTGCTCCTGTCTCTGTGTTGTTGGGGGAAGACTGGTAGTGTGATGTGGAGACCCAGGTTGAAACTGGCAGTTTGTTGTGTGAGGCAGACATGGCATGCAGACATGGCTGTATTGTCTAGTTCCATACACATGGCCACGATAAAAGTATCCTCAAGAGCTTGTGAATGTGAGCTATTCTTGGCTGAAGAGTATCATGAGCAGACAAAGGCAAAGCATGATGATACAGCTACTCAGTTCTTTCAGTCAAATCCAGTTTGGGTTGGATTCCTCAGGGGGAAAAATAAAAAAGACAAAAAAAAAAAAAGGCAAGCCATTTTCTGTCTTCATAAGGTAGGGATTTGGCTCTGAATGCCCAGCGTATATACAAGAAACATCCATGATTGTGAAAGAAATGATTCATACATGCAGCAAAACAAGATTGCAAAGGAAAACAGTTCCAGTGGGAACTGTACTACTGACAGTAAGGCAGTCACAAATAATTTATTTACTACTGTATCAGCTGATCCATATACATATGGATTGAAAGGAAATCACACTGTTAGAAAATGAGAAATAAAACCTGATATAATTTGTGCTACCACATCAAAACTCTAGCCCAAAACCCACCTCTTCAGTCCTGTGTGTACCAAACGCAGGCCCCTCTAAGCTCTCATGGTCCCAAGCAGAGCCTTGATCTGCAAACTCTACCTGCCCTACTCTCTTGCAGAGGTAGCCCAGGTTGTCTTCACTTTGCATCTCTGAAACAAAAGGATAGAAGCTGTGTCTTTTTCTTGGGCTTGTATGATGCTCCTGCTATTGCCACTTGAGGACTTTCTAAGGGTACTCTCATTAAGAAGACAAATTCTGGGCATCTTTACAAGCCCTCTCTAAAATGTCCATTAATTTGCACTTCACTTTCACAGGAAATAAATAAAGAATGGGCTTTAAGGGAAACTGAGTCAGCCATACCCACTTGTTTCCTTTTCTTCCCAACACAACAAACTGAAGCATGTGCTTTCCACCAGTAGGTCATAGCAACTAATTTGATGAACCTATTCTATCATCCAGTTCCATAGTAAACTTTGGAGGTAATGAAACTCCAAACAAAGGCTTCTTGGATTTCCATCCCAATGTTGCCCTAGAGATACAAACACATTTAAGTGTTATTGTATTCGTCAGAAACTTTCCTATATCATGATTGACGCTCTGAAAGAATTTCAAAATTCTGGCTTTATGTTTCTTACACCCATTTCAGTATATGACACAGGAATTGGTAGGACCTTGTGGAGGAAACATTTCAATACCATCTGGGAAAGAAGTTTGAAAAAAAAGCCAAACAAAAACATTTGACCTTGAAGATCTATGGAAATTATGGCTGGAAAGTTGGATACAACTAGAGACAGACATCACCTTACATGCCAGTAACCACTTTTCAAGAGAATTGTTGCAGTAACATATCAAAACGAGATACAAGAAGGACTTGATATTATTATCATCATCATTGTCATCATCATTATTATTTAAATGAAATCATTGTTTAACCAACAGTGAGTTTTAAACCAAAACATAAACTTGGCACAGTCCAACATATGTAGACCAGTTCTGAAGCTGAAATAATATAAAAGACATGATTTTGATCATAAATGCAACTTTTATCGCTGATGTTGCTGTTTTATTTAGCTGAAAAGATATAGATATGTTCTTTGGTTCCAAGATTATTGTTCTGTGCATTGAATTCCATGAAGCTACCCAATTATTAATTTTGGCACAAAACATTAAAAATTTGTTTCATGTTTATACATTTACTCATGTATATATTAAACAAAAATTGTTGCTTTAAGATGCTGGTCTTGTTTTCCTTAGGTTATTTTTGAGATCAGTTATTATCTACAACACCACCTTTGGAGAGATACTAGGAATAAATTATCTGCTAGCTATCACACTGTAATGTGTGGGAAATGCTTGCCCATGTCTCTAAATGTGTTAATAGGTGTCTGGCCTCAAATGATTTAATGCTGAGTGGCTCCAGCTTTCGACTTACTGATGGGAAAAATTGTACTTCATCACAGAGAATACAAGCCTTCTGGCAAGCACAGTCATGATGTGAGCACACTGCTTATTGATACATTTAATACAAATTCCAGTCTGCTGGTGATGTGATTCATATCCTTGATCCTCTCTTGACGAGACTGATGCAATCTCATGTGCTGAGATGGTATGTGTACAGCTTTAACTATCTGTTTACAAAAACTACATTAACAAAACATCAGGAAAGAAATCCTTATTTTCTCCCCAGCACCTGGCTATCTGGGAGTTTAATGCATTTGCTGTGAAAGAAGAGATTAAAAACCCCACTCTAGCATTTAGGCTTGATTTGTGTTCCCATTCACACAGAGGAGGAATACTGGGTTGTATGACACTTACATGTAGACAGTATTAATGGAATGATATGATAAAAAGTCAAGCACTTAGAGCTCCAGAAGTGCCTGAATGTCAGTACACATGTGCTTAATACACCATTTAATCCCATGGACTCTCCATAGGGCTGCTCTGTGGTTGCTTCTGTAGATTCTGGATGGAGCATACCCAACGTATACACGGTCTTTGGGAAATTTCCATGCCAATGTCTCCCTGTGGATGTGGGAGATCAGATAGGAGTTAGATGTCATATAAAAGCTCCCTCCGAGTGCACTAAGCATGCACATACACTAAGGGTGCATACCGGATGTCTAAAGCCTCTTGTGTTTGCTTAGATTGCTAACAATGATGACAACAGATGATCAGAACTGGACCACATGTATTATAGAATCATAGAATCATAGAATCACTAGGTTGGAAAAGACCTTAGAGATCATCCAGTCCAACCGTATCTGTCCACCACTAAACCATATCTTTCAGCACCTCATCCACCCATCTCTTAAACACATCCAGGGATGGTGACTCCACCCCCTCCCTGGGCAGCCTGTTCCAGTGTGTGATAACCCTTTCGGTGACGAACTTCTTCCTTACATCCAATCTAAGCCTCCCCTGGCGCAGCTTGAGTCCATTCCCCCTCGTCCGATCATCTGTCATTAGGGAGAAGAGACCAACACCCACTGCTCCACAACCTCCTTTCAGGTAGTTGTAGGCAGTGATCAGGTCTCCTCTCAGCCTCCTCTTCTCAAGGCTAAACAATTATTAACAAGGCTGTCTGCCCATGGACGTATGCACACAAAGAGGCAAAGTGATCAGGAAGTATCTCAGGTGATGTCCATATTGGAGGCACTAGCACAGGCAAATTCTTAGCTATTTCTTGTGCTTTTTTGGGGGATGAAACAGTGCACTGAATATCCAACTGGGCATGAAAAAAATAAAGCCAGTGACTAGTGCGTTGGTAGTTGACAACATTGCGTGTGCATGCAGATGATTGTGCAAGCAAGTCTTACCAGGTGCCACTGGCTATTTTGGAAGCCCAGAGGACAGAAGTGCACTGTCCAACGCTCCCCCCACCTCTCTCTCTTCATTATTCCATGGGACTAAGAGGAGGAGACAACGTGTTGCATCTATGCAACATAATAAACATACAGATGTATAAACATCTGTATCTTTTGACTCATTTTCCCCACAATGTCACCTTAGTATGATGCTTTTGATAGAAACTCCCTAATGATTCTGCGAGAGAAGGAGGTTACCTTATGTTAGAGGTTTTTTTCTGAGAACGAGACAGTTAAGCTCATCTTGCTTGCAATTTAAGCAAGGACTGGCTCCAAGCTCTGAAGTGTTGATTTTTTTTTTTTTTAAAATTACCAGGGGACACTATAAAACATACATTTTCAGCCACTGAAATAAAGGAAATGGACTGACTGAATACCTGGCCTATGTATTAATTCAGTAGGCTCAGATTTTCCTTTAATAAAGATTCTTTTCTGTAAATCAAAGCAGATGAGAGGAATATCATAAATGTAAAATTAGGCCTTAAAATTCCCATTGAATTTTAAGCTGTGTTGATGCTGTAAGATCAAATCCATTTATTGATGTAAGATGAATAGTTAACCTGAAACTTCGGTCAAAAGAAATACAGTATTTTATGTGCATTATCTGTAAAATATCTGGAGGCATAAGAGGACTATCTTTATAATGCTGTTGAACACTGCTGTAAAAATCAATTTCTAAGGTAAGTCTATAACTTTGTAATAAAAACATCCATGTCAGGTATAGATGTGTTTATACGTTAAAATTTAATCTTGTGATTTGATACAAGCTGTGTAAATTGTAATAATCTGGGGTTTTATATGCTGTCTCCAAAGCTAAAGTATTTATTCTGCCATCAGGTGAAGATATCAACCAATTGCGAGTTTATACATGCATTTGCATTCTGGAGGGAAATGTACAGTTCTGAACTGCATTCAAATTGTTCATCAACCTCCTGCATCTGTAAGAGAAAGAAAATGTTCAAAGAATATTATTTTTCCAAGGAATTTCAAAATTTCTATTAATACTGCGTGTCATGAAAACATATTTAAGTATGCTATGTAGTTAGAAGAAAGTGTCACAGTATAATAGGGTAAAAATATCCTTAACCTTCAAAGTTAATATTTTAGCATCATATACTTTCACATTATTATCAAATGATGATTTATCTTGTAATAATGAAAATGGGAAATTAGGAATGGAAATATTTCTTCAGATTCTACTCTGAAAATTCTTTTAAACCTGCTTCTTTAAATTCCACTCTTTATGAATGCTCCAGAACTCTAAAAATTAATAAGTTGGTTTTACTAATTCATTTCAAAATATCTCACCCCCCTGGTGTAAGTAGTAATGCAAATGATTTAGATGAATGTTCATTAGTGGCACAAGCTTTCACACTTCATTGTGCTCCCCAAGGCGTGCTGCAGAATGTGAATTGTCACCCAGAGATGAAAATGCTTAATGTATCATATGTGGTGGACAAGATAAATCAGAAAACTCTCTTGGTTCAAAAGAAAATCTTACCTGAACCAAGGTTTGAAACCGTGCACATACACACCTTCAGGCATACAAACAAATTCTGCATTTAACATAAAGGCCAGTCGGAGGAGAAGGTAGTTATAAAGCTTCTTCATGGCCTAGGCTATTTAGAGCTAGACCACTTACTACAAGCCTCAAAATCCAGTGAAGTATAGAAGTAATTATTAGCAATCCTACAACATCCCTATTAATATCAGATTTATCAGATCTCTCTGGTTTAAAGTGAGATTTAGCAAAAGGGTGCATCATGTGAAAACCTCTGATTTCCTTTGTGGTCTGTGGAGAAAATGAGGCTATTTCTCCCTGGGTAGTGTTCACAACAATATTGTCAAACACTTTAATGTATCACATGCAGAACTATGTTTATGAACCGTTTCCATGCTATGCAGTGTTAACCCAGTAGTCATGTGTGCTGCCAGTTGTTCGGTTGCTGTGTAATTGAGTGGCGCATTTGCCGCCTGTCTCGATACCAAGCAAACACATTTAAGGAAACATAGACTGTAGAAAACACACAGTTACTAAGCAAGCTTTCTGCAGCACATACGCTATGGAACAGAAAATTGCAACAGAGAGATGAAAATATAGGTTTGAGGGTCAGTGAACAATGCCAGTATGTATGACACAATTACAGGAAGCATTTGGGCTAATTTTTTCTTACCACTCCCGACAACATCCACAGACTCTGTAATAACTATTAAAGTTTGCAATTTGTTCCTTGGCAGAGGAGCAGTTCAAATTTTAAGCTGTTTACATGGCGCTTTTTTTTTTTTTTTTAATGTCTGCAGTTTGAAATTGATAGCGGCATGAACAATCTGGCATCTCTTCCTTCTCAAGCTTGTTAAAGAAACAGTTTGAGAGGGAGGTGTTTGAAATTGAAGTTTCAATGACTGAATCATAATCTCAAAGCCAATGAGTACCTAGTGGGTGACAACAACCTGCCACCTTCTGGGGCTCCTAATCTTAGATCTGGCTTAAGACATCAGTATTCAAAGTAACACAAGGATCTTGAAGAACCCTTGCAAACTGTCCTTTGGGGCTGCCCTGGTCCCTGGCATGCTCTATCTGACATCTGGGAAGGGGTGATATACATCTTATTCTTATGCAAGAGGTATGTGGCCATATAAGTGGATTTCCAGTCCTTGCCTATTTGTTTGTCAGACAGGGAGAGAATATTAGATAAATCAATGTTTCTCTTCATTATGCCGTTATCATCTATGCAATGAAAAAGACCTTTAAAACAGTCTTTAAAGATGAATATACTGAGTGCTGTATAAACACACAGTTAAAAAATATTGCTTCCATGAACTATTCACCACTTTATTTGGCTAAATACAACATTATCAGGCAACCAAAGATAGAAACTGTGAATCTTTTTCAGTCAGGCAGTAATATGAAAGTGTGAATATTTTCCTAACATAGTCAGTTTTATTTTCACTCTCTACATCAGCTGTTGAACACAGGGGCTTCCAGCCTGTCGTGTCCTTCAGAAGCCTCAGCCCAGATACCAAAACCTGACTCCCAAAGAACAACACTGCACTGAGAATTCACACTAGCAAGTAAAAGTGAGTGCATGTCTTTCTGCCTTCACCAGCTAACCATGGTACAAGTACTACTGTGAAAGTTTCTGTATCTTCAAGCCACAACGCAGCGCAATATACAATGTGTATTTTAGATGCCCATAGTTGTGTGATTAAAGAAAGAGGCCAAGATATGTGCAACCTTAGCAAAAAGAAGCCTTTGAAGTATAAGCCTCTAAAAGCACAGCTTGTTTATTGAAGAACAGAGGTTAATACAGGTATCATTTTAAATACAAATCAGTTATACTATTTTCTCATTCTTAGAGCTACTTGTGTTTGTCCTCCTGAATATGAAAACAATGGGACTGAAAGACAGAAATGACACAGGGGAAAGGAGTGACAACCGTAGAAGTTTGCTTTAAAAAAGACAGGAATACAATGATCATAGGGAATAAAAAGAAATGGTACCAAGGATACCAGAGACTGCACCTCCTCAGAAGTTCAGCCTAGCTTAACAGCTTCAGATATAAGCTTTCTTGTGAATCTCATTATTTTTTGTATATATCTGTTTGGAAAAACATGTTGGTGGCTTATTATGAGAAATTTGTCATATGGCAACAACATTAATTCTTTTATAAAGTGTTCTTGAACAGGAGCTACAGCAAGTTTTAAGTGTGAGGCTTGTAAGGTTGCCTCAGTTCTAATTTTAATATCCTAACAAGCCAGCCTACATCAAAGAAATTGGGTGTTAAATAAAAGTGCCGATATCTCACTTCTATTTTCATTAAGCAAGCCATACTTGTCTTATTGAATCTCCGTTAAATGAACAGAGGCTTCTCAAACTGATAAGGATCCAATTACACGTTGAGGGCTTGTCTCTGATCTTTGTTTGAAGAAAGTGAACTGTGAAAGGTAGTATTATCCTTGAATTTGATTGTGAACATGCTAGATTGCTTTTGGTAGCATTGCTAGTGGCATTTGCCCCAGCTCAGCTGCTGAGGGAGGCTCCAATGGGAAGATACAGTGCTGGAAATCAGAAGCCAGCTCAGGCACTAGGCACTGTGGAGGCAGAGACAGGGACATGGCTGCAGCCAGAGTCAGGATGGTGGGTCCAAACAAGACCTTCAGCAGTACTGAATATTTGCTGTAGGTTTGTGGTCAAGCACATGATTACTTGAGGAAAATGGGCAGGCTTGTGTAAGTGCTCATGAGGCCAGAGCAGCTGTCTTCCTCCATACTGTACTATTCCTCAGATTTGTGATAAGGATTGCTTTTAACTTTTCCTTTAACATTGCCAGAGAAATCTGTATGATGTATTTTAATTTTTAAATATTTTTTAGTTATCATCATAAAGGAACTTATGGGAGTTCCTAGATAACCCTCATTTGACACTCTGGGGGAGGATGAGTATGGGCAAGGACTTTGGTTGTTGTCTTTGTCTGAGAGAATAAAATACATCAGAGAATTTGGTTTAAGTTGGGTGAAATGTTTCAGCTAAACAAGTGTAAGAAAAAGAATTGCAAAATTTCAGAATGATCAGTTTTTAATTTAAAAATTATCAATTTATTAAAAAGTAAACTGGGATTAATCTGCAAAATAAAACAAGATTATTTGCTTTAAAATTTGTTTCAGTAAATTGGAAGTATCTCTCCATTTTGAATTGATCTTGATTTAATATTGTTGTCAATGTCCTAGTTTCAAAAAATATATATGATTTAAACATCTATGCCTCTGGGAGAATAGTTGACCCAAGGTGCTACCAAATAAGAAAGGACTGGGCATGCCATAGATTTCATAAGAATGCTCTGAGTTCACTGTCTGAGTAGTCACCGCTCAGCCCTAATATCATCTCTTGAAATGACCATGGATATGAGTGGGGACTCAGCAAATGTAAGTAGTGTTATTACCCCCTATTACCATACGTCTGTGTCAGTTTTGTGTCTCCTTTATGGTATTACAGCCAACAGAGCTGCTGGAGTATATTTCTGTTAGATACAGTGTTCTTCTGAATAGCTATTAAAACCTACATTATGTGAAAAAGAATTACGGGCTAAAACTTCTTGGACTCAGATGCAAATGAACAGGGAGGTAATAACCAGGCAACATGATTGTTGAATCATAAATCTCTCATGGAATAATGAAATAAAAAACCTCCATGTATAAACAATGCCTTTATGTTTTGAAATTTTTCATAGCAAGTGGCATGCCAGCAATATGAACTGAGGGTCAAGGCAATTTTTAGCACAAGTACTTCACACTGAAATAAAGAAAATGACCTGATATTCTTCCCACACAAAATGCATCCCACAGAAGATGACATAGTTCATTGAAAAAGCACCTCACTGAGAGGTAAGACCTACATTGCAACATGCAACCATTTCCTCCAGAAATTTGTTCAAGTACTGCATTTGATGCTGTTCCTTTATGAAGAACATGCCCATCAAAAACTGAGGATAGATGCTAGTTTATAGTAGGATTAACTTAAATGAAAGAAGTCTAGATCTTTTATCATAGAATCATACAATTAGAAAGGACCTCTGAAGGAGATGGGGTCCAATCCCCTGCTCATAACAGGTCTAATGACTTTAGATTCCTCAGGGCATGTTCAGCAGAGAATGCTGCAGAGAGAATAAATTTTGTCAATTCTATTTTGGCTCAAACCCCTGTGTTTGTAACTAGCAAGACCTTCTGATGGGAATTTAAAGAAGCTGATTTATTGTATTTTTCATGGTCAATTTTTGGAGACCATAATACTTGTATATTTCCCAAGCATACTTGGGTTATGCCAATATACAAACAGCCAAGAAGTTGCCTCCTATTCTGGATTTCTTTATGGCCAAATATTTACTTTTGCATCTGAACTGGAGTTACATTATGTATTTTTGGAATACTGCAATGTTCTGACAATGTATTGGAAAAACTTTTATAGGTCCTTCAGAAATACTGACACTAATTTTTTTTTTTTTCTCAGATTGCAAATTATGCTATTTCTATTTATTTCTAATTTTTGGCAGCAAGGATTTTAACAATATGGGAGGATTGGCCTGTATACATTCTCAGAGCTAGTTCATCATTAGCACTGACCTGCCACTAGCATACTGCAGGAACGGAGGTTTAGTGAATAAAGTGGAAATGATTGTGTAAATTTCTGGAGGCACCCTTTGTGTCTGATTGTCTGAACCTGTCCCACACAAGTTACAGAATCATAGAATGGTTTGGGTTGGAAGGGACCTTAAAGATCATATAGTTCCAACCCTCCCGCCATGGGCAGGGACACCTTCCACTAGATCAGGTTGCTCAAAGCCTCATCCAGCCTGGCCTTGAACACTTCCAGGGATGGGGCATCCACAGCTTCTCTGGGCAACCTGTTCCAGTGCTTCACCACCCTCTCTGTGAAGAACTTCTTCCTGATATCTAATCTAAATCTCCCCTCTTTCAATTTAAACCTGTTACCCCTTGTCCTGTCACTACAGGCCCTTGTAAAAAGTCCTCCTCAGCTTTCTTGTAGGCCTCTTCAGGTACTGGAAGGGGCTATAAGGTCTCACTGGAGCCCAGGGATACGGATGGGCTTCTGGGGCGCCAGGTGTTCAGCTTTTCATCTAACAGTACCCCCAAGTCCTTCTCCTCAGGGCTGCTCTCAATCTATTCTCCACCCAGCCTGTACTTGTGCTTGGCATTGCTCTTGTTGCCTTGCTCTTTATATGTATTTTTGAAACCAACATCTAATTTAGGCCACAGTTCTTGAACCTGGGAGTGGTTGATTTTGGTTTCACATTTTCGTTCAGGTATGAGCCCAGCCCCATCTGAATGTGGCACTATGAGGAGGAGACCATAGTCTCCTCGCCCTTCCTGCCTCCATGCTAGTGTCCTTGTATGCACAAATAAGAGCGGTGACCATGCTGCCTTCCAGTGCTTCCTCAGCCTGGAGCGCTGGAGAATCAGGCTGGTGAGGGTGCACCAGGCCTGTGGCAGAGATGGTGTAGGAGCCCCAGCTGTGACATTTCACGTGTAGTTGAGGGGACGACAGGGGGCAGGTTAGAGCAGGAGCCTAAAATCCTCCTTCTGAATAGTTACAGAAATCACTCTTCTATAACTATTCAGACAGCCTATGCGGGTTAACTGACTAATCTAGTTATCCAAAGCTACCCTGTGCTAATTCTCGCCTCCACAGACACAGAGTGACATAATTATTTGAGAATGGGTCTCATTAATGTCAGAAATGGCAAGGTGGGTAAGGGATTAGCAGGCATGGCACCTTGAGGGGTCCACATAAGCCTCAAGTGGGAAAAGTTAACACTGTGTGTGACAAAACTGAGCTTTGGATAGCAGGACCTTGTTTGGATAACTAGATGTTCAGTGAGACAGATCATGACAGGGCAGATAGACAGAACATTTTCATTCTTTTATCTGGGAAGACAGCATCAGAAGCTGAACCATTTATCACTGATAAATGTCAGAAGACAGGTAGGCTACATTTTTACAAATGGAGTAAGATGGCTAACATCCTTGTGACAACGGTGTGACAGATTATTTCTTGTCCTGGTCCTTGTTTCTTTGAGGTAGGTTTGTGAATAAAGGAAGTGTGATAAATATTTTAAACCTTTATTTCATTTAAACATTAAATATTAATGGGGTTGGTGATTTATATGTTAAGATTTTGCCATTTTATACCATTTCTGTTTTCTAGTACTTTGAGGAAATGATTAAATTTATAACTTTATGGACTCTTCAGATAAAAAATACTCAGGGAACCTTTAGAACTTCTTATTTTGACAGTAATGGGCCAACAATCATTTCAAACTATGTCTCCATTTATTGATGGTATTTCTACTGTACCTGCTATGTAAATCATCAAAGACTGAGTACAATGAAGTCCAGTAATAAAATAGCTTTCTGATGCATTTAAAATAAACTGCTCAACAAACTTGACAGCTGACCTTTGCACATATCTTAACATCAGGCAAGCAGAAACCAGTGGGTTTCTTTTGTGTTTATTTCCTGAGGAAGATGCTGGAAGTGGCTCTGCAGCCGCAGCTCGTGGCTCTGTCTTCTTTGCTCGGAGTGGTGTTTCTGGGGATCCATGTGACGAAGGGTTCAGCAAGGCACCTTGGGGATGGTCCCAGTAACCCAATGTTTGGACTAAGGTTGTGGAGCACTGTTTTGCCTGTATCTGGGGCTCAGTTTTCACAGGGAACAAGAGGTATATTACCACAGAATTTACTGGCACCTTCACAGAACCTTCCCTGAGGCTGATGATGAGGCTGTCATACACTCGTCAGGTATGATCTGGCAGTTCAAGTGCTGTGTCAGCAGAACTTGCAGGGGTGCCTGCACAGCTCACCCTTGGCAGGATGGCCTGAATAATAACTGATGTTGGATGGGAGTGTGAGTGTACATGGGGTGTGTGAATAAGATACCCCAGACTGTATGGGAGTGTGTCTGCCCAACTGACAGTACTAAAGGGGAGGATAAATATTGGCCAGATTAAATCAGAAGCAGTGAATTATGAAGAGACTTTTGAGTCAGCTTGAGAAGCAGTATAAGCATGAAAATCTGTAACAGTGGGGAGAGATCTTGAAATGGGAATGGAGCAGTAGTGTAAATGTGGTTTGACACTATCAGAAGCTGCCTCACCAGCATCACAAGCTCTGTCTCTGCCTGATGGCATGTCCTCCCCTTTCATAGAGGGGTGTTTAGAAATTTGTAGGTATATGTTAACAGTTTTTAAATATCTAGTATTGTGCTATATCTGTGGTATTGATTCTGAGTGGTATTGATCCTGAGCTTGCTGACTGGCAATTAACTATGTGTAGCTTTGATCTTTATTTTATTTAAACTGTGTGAATTTAACATCTTTTCGCCATGAGAAGTGTCTGACAACACATAGCACAGTCGCTGTATGATAGTTGAGCAGAGTTCAGAGGTGATGTGATTTCAGAAGGATTCCTTCAGAAAGTTGAGGATGTCTGTTTTCAGCTAATGCTGTATTAATCATGCCTTCTTGGTGAGGCTGGGAAGAGAAGACTACATGCTGACTACCTGCAGGGCCCTCAGGGGACATCGCCTCAGTCAGCTAATGTTTCTTTAGTAGATATGAGGCTGCTCTGCTTTTTATTGTCCATTCTTCATTCCACCCACAGTTTCTTCGATTTATTAGTTTAAAGTCAACCTAGTTACAGTCAGCTGCTTTTGTCTGCCTTTGGTTTTGACTGCCTTTTACCATATCCTTGTCTTCCTTCTAATTCTCACTGAGTCTCAGCTCCTAAGCCCAATACATCTCCAGAAATCATTTCTGTCTTTCAGATCTCTTTTCTTAGTCTGTTTCCTTCCTCTTTTCTCTCAGCTAATCTACAGCTAACTCCATCTCCGTGTCAATGTTATGTGAGATCTTCACAGGGATTTGTGTGGACATAGATGTGGGTCATATTCCAAGCAGAAATGTCTTTTGTGTGTTGCAGGCTTAGAGTGAAACTCAGTGATTGGACAGCCAAAATAAGGGGCAAAACTTCTAGTGATTTTAAATCTGTTATATGTATGTCTAAGTCTCCTATATATGCCTAGTTGTGTGAGGGACAGTCTGGCGGAGTGGTGGCAACTTTGGCATACGGTATTTCTGGGATGGCCAGAGAAGAGGCTGGAGTGGCCAAGCCTGTGACTGATGTGTGACTGCGTAGTCTGGAGTCTGCCTATGCCTGCAATTTGGACAATGACAATACCCTGGAAAAAGAGAATTTCCTAGGGACCATTGGCACTGAAAGCAGTGTGGAAAGTTTGCCCGTGGTGTCCTAGATATCTAAAACAGCTGACCATGACATTTAGAAAATTCAGTCAGTAGAGCAAGCTGAGCAGTTTACAGAGCCCATGTCTGGATAAATACATAAGGATAAACTGTTCAGCCTGTGTATTACCCAAAACGTTTGCACACCATCCTGTAAATTGATTATGTGGTATTCTGCAGAGCAGTACAAATAAATCCAACTCAGGCAAAGATACGCTGAGCTGGCTGCTTGTTGAAAGCCAGAGAGTGCACAAACAGGCTCAGACATAGCCATATACACATACGCTACTTTAAATGCTTATAAAAAGAAGGTACATTAAATGCCAGAAAGGCTTTTGGGAATCTATTCAGGGTGGGATTTACAGAGCGTTTTCATGTCTTTGAATACTCAACTTCTATTAAAATGGATGGGAACTGAGCATCCACACCCCTTAAGAAGTTACAAAAAATATAAGTAATCACTTAGTGCCTCAGTTTCTCTTTTGAAGGGGGAATAATAAGTTTCCTTTCTTTAACCTCCCATCTCCCACAGCTGTTTGGAAGCTAGGGTTCTCTGACACAGTGAGGTCCTTATCTCAAGCAGAGCTTAAGCATGACAGTAAAGTAAATAATGAACAATAACACTAAATCTTTGAAGTAAAAAACATTTCTGTGCAT
>NW_010234079.1:496-48651 GCF_000690775.1 Eurypyga helias | reverse complement strand
GAACTGGAGTTTTTGCACATTACATGGGTTTTCTTAGACTTGGTTGTCGAGTTAATCTAACAGGTTTCTGCTGTTGAGAAGAGCAGTTCCTTTCCATAGCTGCTCATGATTTTACACCCGCAGTCTCCCTCTTGTTCTGACACTGACTCTGACGGGAGCTGGGTTGGGAAAATAAATTGAGAAAATTGTTCCATGACCTTTCACTTATTCCTAGCTGTTTATCCTTCCCTGTCTTGTGTTGGATCTACCATTCATGTTCACAGACTGATCTCATTTAAAAAAAAAAAACAAAACCAACCAAAAAAAAACCAACCAACCAACCAACCAACCAACCAACCAAAAAAACCCACAAAACCCACACAAACAAAAAAGAAGAAACCCCTCAGAAGTAATGGACACATTTTGGATGGGTTATCTTTCTGTCATATTAGCTCAATGATCAGATTAATCTCACCATTTTAGGAAAGCAAGAGTAGCTTTAGTAGCACTCTAGGAAAGCAGCAGTAGTGGTGGGAGGCTGGGGAAAAGGCAGCTGGAACATGTCTTCAATCAACAAACTGAGACTTGTAAAAAGAAGTAATTTCCATGTCATCTTGATAATTCAGTAATTTACGAACATCACAGTGATACAGCTAATACCTCAGTACAGGAAAAACTATGAGTAGCCTATGTATTGTTCAACTAACATTCAGACTGAAAACTAGAGACTGAAAACCTAATCTATTAAATAATATTGCCAGGCTGCTGTATTATCTGCTCAACACTAATTTTGCATCTTATAGCTGCCTACAGCTGCCTATGAAGAAGAATGCACTAAACTTCCTTGAATGTATA
Organism: Eurypyga helias; assembly: GCF_000690775.1. Classification (NCBI taxonomy): domain Eukaryota; kingdom Metazoa; phylum Chordata; class Aves; order Eurypygiformes; family Eurypygidae; genus Eurypyga; species Eurypyga helias. The sequence goes on along the minus strand of NW_010234079.1, from coordinate 47,817 downwards.
GGTTGTGCCTTTTTCAGTAAAGCATTTCAATCTCATGTAGAATGACTTCCATGTGGATTTGCTCTGGAATTGTCCTGGGGCTATGGCTAGATTGACCAGCCTATAGTTCCCCAAATCCTCTTTCTTGCCAGTTTTTTGAAGATTGGTGTATCATTTGTCTTTTTCAAGTTATCAGTTTGGTTATTGTTTAGCTCTGTTAGAAATTTAGAAAATTGTTCTTTTGCCAAGCTGGCCTTCTGCTCTGCCTACCCATTTTCTCCCAAACTGGGATAAATTCTATTTACACATGGTGGAGATCATCCTTGGAGATCAGCCAACTCCCCCGGGCACTTTTCCCTGAAAACAGCCTCCCAGGAGGACCAATTTAACAATTCCTTGAAAAGACTTAACCCCACTTTTCTAAAGTCTGGTGTCTTTAGTCATAGTTTTAAGAATAATTTAGGTTGGAAAAGTACCTCTGGAGGTCATCTGGTCCAGTCCCACACCAAGAGTAGGTCCAACCTAACTCGGGTTGCTCAGGACCAAGGACGGAGGTTCCACGCACTTCCTGGACCATCTCTTCAGTGTTTGATTACCTTCAGGGTTAAAGAAAATTCTGTTTATCTACTCAGAATTTGGATTGATTTAACTTGTGACCCTTGCGTCTCATCCTATCACTGAGCACCTTCAAGAAGGGTCTGGCTTCATCTTCCCAATACCCTCACACTGGGTACTTTGCTACTTAACTTTCTCACTTCCCTCAGGGTACGCTTTGCAGTCCTGTAACCAAAGCTGCCCTCAGCTATCACATCCCCAGCCAGTTGTTCCTCCAGAAGAATACCTCCCATGGAAAGCATGTGTGAAAGAATACTTCTCAAAGCACTCCATGAATATTTCTGTTGCATGAGTGATGAATGTTCACCTAGAAACTGAATGACCAAAGCTTGGCTAAGTTTCTAACTTGGCCAAAGCAATGAACACCCCAAAAGTACACTATTTACTGGACTCTGGCACTGGCACGAACAACATAGGTATAAATTTTTTCCAAATTTAACAACAACGTACAGCTCCAGCTTTAACCTGAAAATATGTCCTGTCTGATAGGAATTGACATGGAAAATACTAAAGTCTATTTATGTAAAAGGTGGAGCATCGTTATTAGAAAAATCTCATTAGAAGCCATTGACAGTACACGTAAGGTACCACATGAATAGATCTTTTTTACATCATGACAACTGGTTTCAAAAAGGGCAGAAAGAACTACCTGTATAATCACAGTTCTGCAGTCAATCATTTACAGCAATAACAATAACTTTATTGCTGAGTATCATTATTATTAGTGTCCTGAAGAATTTAAAATCATGATGAAAACAACATATTGATGGTTTTAAAGGTGTTCACTTGCTTTAGATAATTTGCTGTTTAGCTGGTTAATTAGCATATAGGAAATCAAATGAAATGCAAGGCTTTAACTCTTCATGTTACACATGAATATGCATCATTGCAGCCTCATCTTGCTTTCTCACCAGTCCTTAGTGAGACCATGTATGAGACTTACCTCTCATTAAAAGTTCTGCTGGAAAGCAGTGCAGTCAAATGCAGCTCTCTGGCAATCTTTCAATACTTATGTCTATATTTAAGCATTTCTACACAAGAGCACAGTGGGAAACACAGGGGAAAAAAATATATTTAGCCAAGAGATTTACAACTGTTAGGAAACTCCAAATAGTACACAATGTGACCATGAGTTCCTCAGCAACACAGGCTACTATGGGCACTTTTGATCTGCATTCAGCTCTTTACGCTAGCTTGCCACAGCTGAGCTCAGGCTTTCAGTTCTTATATTACTACATTTGAAAGTCTAAGTGCAGATAATCTTAAATATCATCAGAAGCTTGAGGGTAAAAATATCTTCCCCTCTTTGTATGATATGGCATTAAAAGGAGTGTGTTTTATACGTACTTTTAATTTCCATATAAGGATAAATACTCTGAAAAAAATCAAGTGATGTGCAACTCAAACCAGGCTCTGAAAAGTATTGTCTATTTATACCCTTGTTCTTCTTGCACTTCAGCTCCAGATCTGTAAAGTAGAGCTCATAACACCCACTATCTTAACAGGATGCTGTGAAAATGCATTTATATGTATGCACTGTTGGAAAGGTAAATAGCATAAAGGAAGTCAGTGGGGAATTCCCATGTTCAACGAAAAGTCTGATTGCGTGCAGCACCAAAGCATTAAGCTGAGCATCAAACAATAAGGGAAGGTTTTTGAATTCTGTTTGTCTATGTACTAAATGACACAGAGATCTCAGAAAAAATAGCAACAATCAGGCATTAAATTTAATCCCTATTATAGACACAGGGAAGATAAGGGCTTCTACATCGTCTACTGGTATAAATATGACATGGTGTGCATTATGAAGCCTTAACATTCTGTAGTCTAGTGTTCATGTCTGTGTGTATGTGTGTCTAATGGAATAAAATATAGGTCATTGTATGTGAGTTTGTGCAGATGGGATGTTCTTTTGCATTTTTTCAGCTTGACTCAAGATTATCCTCATCACTACCAGAATCCCTGGCCAAATGTGGCTTAGTCTTCAAAGAACAATATTCACAGCCTGATGATTTTCTTGTAATGTTTGTATCTTATCAGTTTTTTTATCTTTTCTGTTATCAGCTACAGATATTTCATTTATGTTTAGTTCAATTATTATGCCGTAGCAAAGATTTTCATACGACATTTCTATCTCACTGGATTAAAAAATTGCCGAATTATGAGTATTGACATATTACTTTTTATAGCCTCTTTTGGAGATATTATTTCTGGTCAAACATGGTCAATTCCAAGCCACTCAGACTGGAGTGGCCATTCTCACATGGCACAAAGGAGTTTATCAGTAAAGTATTCACCGATACTGACAGGACATACCTGTCAGTATTTACATGCTCTGTAGGTGGGGGAAATTAAATGAATGAAACTGGAACCTAAGATCTGTAACAAAGGGGTCAGATGCCTCCCTGGTTGTATTTCATCCTCAAAAGATGTAAAAATCTTTTCACATGCATGCTTGTCAAGAATAGAGGAGCATTTTCTTGATTTTCTGACATTGCATCTGCCAGTGTAGATGTTACTTTGCTTCTGTCACTGTGACATTCATGCAATCATTTATCCATCTGAGTGCTATTTGCTGGGGACCTTGAAAATGTAGGCTTGTATTATATTTTCTTTATCAAGTGTTTCAGGTGTACCGTTTACAAGGAAACAAATCAATCCCATCTGTCTAAAACTACTGCAATTACAATCCATATCTCCTACCATTTGTTTATGGGCTAAAAGCTTAATTATACTCATATCTCTTAGTTGCACATTTATTCTGGATCTGCTTCTACTTAGTTTTATGATATTTAAGGCATTGTTCATGGTCTCTCAGAAATAAAATAAACTGTGTGCTGCCCAGAACAGTTATTTTAGCCAGACATGAAAACCATTTTTTCTTTAAATCTCTTTGAATGAAAGATCATGTCACAGCAACTCATTATTGAACTAGTTCTTGTAACATTCATTTATGTAACATCCATTTAATTTGGCTTCTGATTGACTCCAGCTCTGAATACAATATGATTGAAGAAGAGCCTTATATTATTCCTCTCAGACATGAGTTTTGATAGCGTTTGTCACTGCTGAGGGGGAATGAGAAATTCACTCTGACCTCCTCGGCAGTATTCTCCCTTTTCTGGACCCAGTCATGTGCAGTCGGGGAAGCCTGAGGTCTGTGCCTTGAGAGGGGATGTGCTGGGGGCAAAACATGGCTACAGAGCCAAATGACAACTGTGGTCATTTGACAGAAAGATGGTTGCCTGAAGCACAGAGTATGAACACGGTGTATGGAAATTTGTAAGGCAGGAGAAATGCCAGGCTACACAAAAGCACATTTTTCTGTCAATGTTCTTAGCTTGTTTCCAAGGTCAAAAGCCTATGCATGACGTACAGTTTGTTATTATTATGACATTTTTAATGGAAATAAAAGTTTTGTATAGGACAAGTGAAAGCCTTCCACACAAAACTGAATTTCTTGTAAGTAAAAGGGCCCCTGAGACTCAAGTGTAGTAACTCATTAGCATGGATGTACACTGCTAGTAGGAGCAACAGGACATGACCCCTTCTTCAGCTTTGGAGTTAGCTTCTTTTCTTTGTTGCTCTTTTACAGACTTTTACACCAGAACAATTTTTTCCACTGTGTTTCACACAGTAAAATCTTACAGGCACTTTCAGTTCATAAAACTTCTACATGTAAAATTTACTACATGGTTATAGAGGGCAATATTCCCTCTGCTGTTTGTCTTGTGGGAATCTCATCTGAGCACTCAGCAACTGTATCTGTAACAAGAAGCAGTTCTGTAGGAAAGATGGAACATATTTTTACTTTATTTTTTTACTGCCAGAGTAATATTTCTTTTGAAAACTTTGTCTGCAGACTCATTTTGACTGTATTTTTGTTGAACTTCTTGATATATTTTGCAGGGCTTGACTAAAGTTTCCCAGTACTGATTTCCCAAGTCACCCAAACCTGTCAGATCTCAGTGCAGTGGTTTATTTTAAAAATATCTTCTCTCTTTCAGTGCAGGAATACTGGAACCATGGAGGAACATATATTACAAGAGCTTCAGTAGGTTGATATATTTTTCTTTCATATGCAAACTTGTCATTCTTATAACCCTAACTTGTTTCATTGCTAGTCTGAAATTTCCTGAAGATTCCCTTCCCCCTTTGGCAGCTGCTGCTGAGACCCTTTATAAATATTAATGATTGCTTCTCATAGACACTATTTAATCTGCATCACTCCACAGAAGTATACCAGTCAGTTCATTTATTATTACTTTTTGCTTGTTGTTTTTTTATTTTTATTTTTTATTTTTATTTTTCCCATCAGAAAAGACTTGGTTCAGTTATGTTTGCTGACTTTATATTTGTAGTCCAGGGCTATGTTCATGTTATTATGTGAGACTTCCTCATAGAAGAAATTGAAAAGCATTCATTTCTCTCCTAATCTTGTTCTGCTTTGAAGATGGTCAGTACCATAGTGCTGCCATTCAGTGCCCTAGATGCCTTTGTGTCTCAGCCTTACTGATGCAATCTCTCCCTGAGATGCCATGGCACTGTTTCCCCCAAGTCACTGTGGCAGTATTTTCCCCATGTGCTAGTCTCATGACTTTGTGCCTGCAAACCTCTATGTTTTTGTTAGGCTGGGTTTTCGTGTTAGGTGACTACCATCAGCCTGAGAATTGCACCCTTTCGCCCCTCTTTCCTTCACCTCTTATTTTGCACATTATAGTTTATAGCAGAGAAAAGGCAAACATGGAGCACAGTAAATAGCAATCATTTAAATACATGATAAATATTATCCAATAATATTTTTGCACAGGAACTTCACTGCCAATGGATATGCAGCACTTACACTTAATTAGTATAATTCAATCAGTGCTAACAGCATAATAAACCAAACAAGTAGCAGAGGTTTTGAGCAAATCACAATAGAAAGTACTGCGGGGAAAAGCAAGATGGAAATCATCCTTCTCGACATCCTCAGTGTGGCTATCTGCTGCACTGGAGAAAGCATCCAGAGTAGGACACTGTTGCTGCTCTTCCTGGCTGGCTATGGGGCACAGCTTCCCTCCCTCTCCCTCTCCCTCTCCCTCTCCCTCTCCCTCTCTTCATCCTTGCCCCTCCCTTAATTTTTTGTCTGAAAAGTACCTTTCTCTGTTAGAATTGATGTGTCCCACCAGGTGTTGATGACCCTAATAAATCTTGTGTGTATTAAACTGTCTTGACATCATTTGTACAATCATGCCATTCAATGATAAGGAACTCCTTAAATGTGGATCTCAAAATTTTTTAAGACCAATCTGATGTGCTTTACAACAGTAAACACATGATCACTTCGTAAACAGCTGTAGGATTTGAATATGTTATACCTTTCTCCCAAACTCGAGCTGTTTATTTGTGAGAGGTACTGGGGAGAATGAGTATATGGGAGTGCTGCTCATCATATGCCCTACTGGGTGCAGTTCACACCCGCCAGGTGATGTAACAAGGCTGTGTAGCTGCCAAGCTTCACCTGCATCCTTTGTAGCAACTTTTGGCTCCAGGAATAGCCCCTTTCAGCTGGAAAGTATTTCCTGACTAATGCAGGACTTTATTTGAGGCAACATCAGCGTACCTGATCTCTTCCAGCGATGTGAAGTCACTGCTGAAGGTGATTCAAACTAACCGTGCACATTTCAGTGAATGTGCACTAAAGTGGATCCACCCTCCATCGCAGTGTCCTTCTGTAGGGGCTGTAATCTCTAGTCCAAGGACAGAAATTAGTATCTGAGGACATCTGCTTCTTAGACTGCTGTAATTTAATTGAAAGACCTCCTGTGACCCCACCTGTACATTCTTACAAGTTAGTTATGGCAATTGCTACATGTGAGATGTTTGATCCTTCAGACAGTAGTACAAAGCCCACTAATACCAGGACTTTTACACAGTCCTGAAAGAGTAGCTGGTTTAGGGAAGCAATCCAGAAAATCCAAGCATTGGTCCAGGAATGATTCTAGCCTACTAATAAAAGTCAGTTAGACACAGGGTTGCACGTGAAATGCTGCAGCTCCTGGGAACATTCTTCCCCTCCTTCCAAAACCTGTTTACACTGTTCAGTGAGAGACCCAGTGTTATTTGAAGTACTATGTTTAAATAGTACTGTTTCATTTTTCTGAAAAATTGGTCCCTTAGGAGGACTTCTTTTTGGAAGCTAATAGGATTTTGGTGGAGTTTATGGGCTGTGCTGTATGTCCTCAACTGAAGCCTTTCTGGGCATTTGCATAGGGCTGAATGTCTGCCACAGGCAACAAGGGAAAATTTAGATGAAGGTGCAAGGGGCCCATTTTAAGTATGGATAGAGGGACACATTCCTCTTCCACGTGCTTAACTCTGTTATATGTAGACTCCAATTTGGACGTCTAAAAATCAGATGTTGAACTAAGCTCCCTTTAGTCTCTCTTCCAGTCAGTGGGCTTCACCAAAAGGCCCTTCATCTCATCATTAAGTAAGTGTGACTCGTCGTTAAGTATGATGGGTTATCCAAAACTCTCCTTGGAAGTCTCTGTTATTCTGAAGTGATTATAATGTGAGCCTAGGATGACTAGTTCAGACTTATGCACGTAAAGATGGGTGGAGATGAATCCCAAAGACCACAGCTTTTTATCCTTTCTGTTTTTCGCTTGCAGCCTTCCCTTCTATTGCATCTGAAATCTCTCTTTCACCATACTTCTGAGCATGCATGCCAGCATTGACTATAATTTGTCGAAAGCAGCAATCAAAGAAAATTAAATGCTAATCAGAGGTTGTTCTTCAGAGATTTGCACCTTATTGTTGTCTTCAGCTAAACTATTGCCACACTGCTCTGCGCAGGTATGAGTGTTTTTTGGAGGCACAGCCAATGATGAACCATGATGGTGTTAATTTACAGATTCAAAGTGAAAAAAACCCTGCTTTTATTTGCACCAACTGTTCCTGATGCCCAAGCTCTGGGGCATTTTAATTTTAGCTCCCAAAAATTAGACAGAGAATAGTTAATACTAAGACTTTAGGTACTTGATGTTTAAGTGGCTTATCCAATATTTTGGTTCAAGACCAAAAATCCAAAAATCCAAATACCACTAATCCATATTCTCATAAGCCTTTGATAATTTCTTTCTATCACAATCCATACCATTATTGGAATGCCTCTCATCTTAACCTAATTTCTATAAAGCAAAGAAATATTCAGGAAATACAAAAAAACTACTTATTTTGAAAATTTTTATGTGATTGTTGAAAATCTTTATGTGATTGTAACTGTTGAAAATATTAGATTGCTGGTTTATTTATAGCTTTGACAAGCTTGGTCTATTACCACTGATTGCCATATTCTTCTAAAATTTGTTATGCTATTATCCCTCCTTTGGACTTTCTCCAGTCAGTCCATGTCTTTCTTGAATTATGGGGACCAGAACTGGACACAATACTCCAGGTGCAGCCTGACGGGCTCCGATTAAATTGGGATGATCACATCTGTCTCTGCCAGAAGATTTTTAGAGCTAGTGAAGATGTTATTACTGAATTAATTACTGAATCATTTGTCCTGGGAGAGGATTTTGACGTGAGCACCTTGGAGAATACACAGAAGAAACACAAAGTGTTGTTTCTTTCCAGTGCTCTCCTTCCTGCTACCTCTGGTAATCAGTGTCTTCTAGGAGAGTTCTGTTTTTGTAGTAAAATACAGGCAGATTTCTAGCTCAGATAGCTGTATGAAGGGCAATTAGTTAACACACAGAAGAGGCTTTGTTTAGTTAGGGATTATACTGCTTTTTGCCTGGGAAGCATAGCTGTGGCAGAGTGTGAGCGTTGAAAAATTGAAGAGATCTGTACTACACTAACAGTGAAGAGGTCACTGCTTTGAGTGTTTTTTATCTTCTTCCAGGGAAGAGCTGTCTTTTTCTGAGTAGAAACCCCAATTAATCCAGAACTTCTTCTGGCATAGATGCCATCCAGCCTCTATTAAAAAGGGAAAGAAAAAATAAAAATCAGTAAGTCACATCAAAGGATTGTTCACCTTTTCAGATCTTGAAACTCATTGGTTTCTTCTGTGGCATTTTTTTGTCTTCTCTCAGGTTTTCTGGTACAGTAAAGAGCGCTCTCTTTATTATTTTTCATGATAGGGCAGAGAGTCTGCCGAGAGCTAAGCAATGACATTTTCTTGGTAGTTTGCTATTTTAATTTGATTATTTTTGTTTTTAAATAAGGACTTAGTTTAACATTTTCAATGTGTTCTGAGGCTGTGGTTGTCATTCTCATTTTTAAAATATCATACCATTTCATTGTGACATTTTCAAAATGCTGATTATTGTTTATTTCAGAGCAATAACGTTTTTTAGCATGGACCTAATTTTGGAGGCCTTCTTGTAGCTTGGCAGAGGAGAGAGATCCTTATGGTGACCTGATGGATAGGCTGTGGAGAATCCATGCCTGAGATCATCCTTAAGATATAAAACTATAAGGCACCAGACTTCACTGATACCAACACTTGTGTATATTTAGCTTCATGGTCTGATCTTTTCACTAGACCAAAATACACATTATTTGCTCAAAATATGTTATTCACAGTGACAGTGTTAGAATTTCATCACCACCCTGCAGGGCTCCTTGCAAGTATCCTTTTGAATCAGGTTGTTCAGGTGTTCCTCGTCATGTCAAAGAAAATCTGCTCTTTTACTTATGCAGGACTGTAGGACCCCATCTAGACTTCCATCATCAGACTCAGTTCTCCATCCCATAACAGCCAAGGCCTTGACATCGTGAGGAATTAAGTGTATGCTCAATTTTGCTCATTTGTACTTGTATGGAACAATCTGGACAAGTGTGAACTGCATATAAGTTTTCAGTATAGCCTCCATGCTGACCTCCCTCAATAATCCCTCATTCATATTGGATCACTCCTATGGTGTTTCTTTCCATCAGGAAGAGAATAACCTGATATAGAATCCTGAACATATGGTTAGAGACTTGCATCTCAGTCCAAAACAGGAACAGCAGCTGCCTTTATTCTATTTATTGGAAATAAATGTCTTTCTGTAGTTTGAAAAGGGCCTGAAACCTAATTTTGCTGTTGCTGACTTTATTCAATCTGTCTAGTCAGACAACACCCTTGTATTGTATTTCATAAAAGCAGTAATGAATGTAAAGACCAGTGAGGGAGATTTAGGTTGGATACTGGGGAAATACCTCCAGTGGGGATATTTAGGCATGGGATTAGGTTGCTTAGGGAGGTCAAAGAATTCCCATCACTAGAAAATTTCAGACTCTTGTTTGACAACTGTCTGCCAGAAGTAATTTAGTTGATCCTGCCTTATACAGATAGATAAGTAATGTGAACTTTAAAGTCCTTTCCACCTCTAGTTCTTATGATTGCCAAGAAAAGAATAGCATATATCAAGTAGGAAACAGGAGCACTTATGTCTTATCCCAGATTCTGTAACAATCTTAACAACAGGGTTGTGTAACAGGGAATAAAACATTCATCCTCCTGAAGCCTCAAGGTGCTCTGCAATAACCATGTGTGCTTTAGAGGGTGTATCACCATTAAATACAGAAGTTAAATGTATTTTTAGACATATAAAAGGACATGTTGTTAGTAGCCTAGCAACAGGCTCGTCATCCAACATTGTAGTGCATTTAGAGACACACAGATGTGCTTGAATGAATACTGCAAAGATAGAAAACATGAAAATAATCTGGAAGTTCTCATGCTTACTCATCACCATCAGCATGAGAAGCATCACTTACAAAATGGTTCTGTGGGGTGTGTTCTTCTTTTCATGTCAGCCACAGATCCTTGCTGATTTCCAACTGTATAATCAGATGCAGCAGGGTAACATCATTAATTACTGTGGAGTAACTGGAAAAATTAGTTCTATAAGTGAGATCCTGAAGCTAAACCCTGCAAGGATTCATTTAGTCCCTTAATTAATAGCTGAGTGTTCCCAAGCAGTCAGCACAAAGCACCTACCATTTTTTCATTTTTGAAAATCTGATTGCTGATGTTCAAAGAGAATGGGAAAAGGAAGGAAGGAAGGAAGGAAGGAAGGAAGGAAGGAAGGAAAAAGAGAAAAGAAAAGAGAAAAAAAAAAGAGAGAAAGGAAGGAAGGAAGGAAGGAAGGAAGGAACCAAGGAGAGAATGAATGTCATTTTATTATTTATAAATAATGACATGCAGTATAGTTGAGATAATTCTCAGATATCTGTGTCCAGTTTGCAGTAAATAAGATCATGCTGCTTTAGGTTTTACAGCCACCTTATTCAACAACAGATCAACACATAGCTTAACTACAATATTATCTGGAAGCCTTGTTAGCAACAGTTTATTGTGTGATGACATTTGGTAATCACAAACTGGAAAAGCACTCCTTACAGCTTCAGTATTGAAACTGTACTGAAATTAGTGCTGGAGTCCTTTTAATTCAAGGCAGAATTTATATATCCTGCATTTAGCTCTCCCTTGCTTGGGTCAGCTGTCAGACCCTATTTGATTGCTGTTTTACATGAACTGAGATCACAGAAGCTGATTCTAAAAAGCTAGTAGCCTGTCCCAGGCATAGGAGGTGGTTTAAAAGAACATAGAAAATTGGAAATTTACACTCTATTTATTATACCACCAGACCAATCCTCACAGTGAAGGTATAGTTACTACATGGAACTGGGGTATTTTTTTCTGCTGTGGTAAAAATGAGTTTACTAAGGAGTTGCTTACTGTGCATCTGTGTGGGGACAACGAAGCTGGAAAGTGTTTTCATAGGGTGGAGGGGCCACCTTGAGGGTGGGGGGTGTGTGTGTGTGTATGTATAGTGTGTTAGTTATATTGGTTTAGGGACAGATGTATTCAAAGTGATATGTAAAACAATACAATCAAGGATGTATGTCCTTCAGGGTAGCTAAAGGCATACCCGGACAAAACTGCTTGCATGAAAATGGAAGGGATGCCATCCAAAGGGACCTTGACAGGCTGGAGAGGTGGGCCACTGCCAACCTCATGGAGTTCAACAAGGCCAAGTGCAAGGTCCTGCACCTGAGTCAGGGCAATCCCAAATACAAGTACCGGCTGGGTGGAGAGTGGACCCTGAGGAGAAGGGTTTGGAGGTAATGATGTATGAAAAGCTGGACATAAGCCGTGCGCTGGAAGCCCAGAAAGCCAACGGTATCCTGGGCTGTATCCAGAGAAGCGTGGCCAGCAGGTCGAGGGAGGGGATTCTCCCCCTCTACTCTGCTCTTGTGAGACCCCACCTGCAGTACTGTGTCCAGCTCTGGGGCCCCCAACATAAGAAGGATATAGACTGCGTGGAGTGAGTCCAGAGGAGGCCACAAAGATGCTCAGAGGGCTGGAGCACCTCTGCTATGGGGACAGGCTGAGAAAGTTGGGTTTGTTCAGCCTGGAGAAGAGAAGGCTCTGGGGAAACCTTATTGCAGCCTTCCAGTACCTGAAGGGGCTACAAGGAAGCTGGGAGGGGACTTTTTACAAGGGCTTGCAGTGACAGGACAAGGAGTCATGGGTTTAAATTGAAAGTGGGGTGATTCAGATTGGACATAGGAAGAAGTTCTTCACAGAGAGGGTGGTGAGACACTGGAAGAGGTTGCCCAGAGAAGCTGTGGATGCCCCATTCCTGGAAGTGTTCAAGGCCAGGCTGGATGAGGCTTTGAGCAACCTGGTCTAGTGGAAGGTGTCCCTGCTCATGGCAGGGGGGTTGGCACTAGATGGTCTTTAAGGTCCCTTCCAATCCAAATGATTCTATGATTTTATGAAAATAAGAAGTAAACTATACTACAGCTTGATTTTTATTTCCAGCTTCCTTTCTTCACAGCTTCTGCCATACATATATGTGTGTAAATGAGATACTGGAAGAGCTGTCTGGCAACAATAAAACTACATTATACTTCATATTCAGTCTGAGACAGGGATATTTATAAGAAATTGTCCATGACTGCAGAAGAGGAGCATGTGGGACAGACTGGCAACCCTTGCATGCCTTGGGGATAAGATGTCAGAGCCTTCTTGCGTATTTCCACACTTGCCCATTGAGCAGAGGGGGAGCAGTAGTTTGACAAATATGGGCAGTATAGACTTTCTAATGGTATATATCAGCTTTATAATGCCTGTGCAGACACTAGTGGAAATGAACTACAATAGTGTCCTTTTAACTCCTGGTGCCATTTCAAATGTGACATATTTTATTTCTGAGGTATATATTCTTTCCATTAAGTAAAACTAAAAAGCCATCTCTGACTGTGCCATATATTTCATTAGAAAAGGAATCCTGCTTGTCATCACTAACATATTATTTTTTTAGTTTATAGCTTTGTTTACAGGAAATTTAACCTACCTGTATCTCCTTTGCTGAGAAATCCCATGTGCAGTTCTTGCAGAAATATTGAGTCCTCCTATAAGAGATGCAGTGGCATGATGATATTTTTACATGACTATGATATACAAGGATGTAATTGTATCTTTTCCTATTGGAATAATCTGCTTAGATTTATTTGGGACCTGCAGACTGAAGCAACACTCCTCAGGAGCTGACGTGTGCTCTTGTATTTCAGAAGAGGGTGACATCTGCCCCATCAACCTTCAGGTGAGTATGAGTATGCCTCTGGTCTCTCTTTGACTGACAAAAGTATGTGGTGAGAGGCAAGTTTGAACTTGGGAACAAGCTAAAGCCAACTCTAGAAATGCAGTGGGGATCCTGTCATATGCTGAAGTGCACCCTAGGAACATTAAATCATCTGAATTTGTCTGTTGTTCTTTTGACTCAGGATGGATAAGAAGAAGTGACTTCATTCACAGGTACCAAAGGATTTGAACTGCACAATGTACATCATTTTGTTTTCACATTTGCTTCAACTCTTCATAAACTTTGGTGCTGTTCTGACAACTGTCTCATATTTAGGTCTGTAAGTATCCATTAGATGGCAAATGCTCTTATCTGAAAAGGTTTTCGTCATCTAGACCAGATGGTATAATTCATTTCTGTTATGAATGCTTTTTAATGTGGACATTGTAAAGACATGACAAATATAGAGAAGGATGGCTGCAAGAAATCATATATAACTAAATTGTTCCAGGAAGATCAGATATGTAATTTATGTACTTTATGTCAGCAGGGATTACTGCAATTTCATTGTCTAGTTCTTATTTTATAGCTGTATAAATGCACTAGAGTTGGTGAGCTGAATATACAAAAAGTGCACTCATTTTAGAAACTGGAGTTAGGAAGGAACAGTAAGATCTGCTGAGGGACCTTGCGGATCTTGCCATGGGTTACGTGGTTGGAAGAAGTGTGGGCCCTGTGGGGTGCCTAGTAGTCTGCAAAGAACAGATGTCAAGGCCCAAACAAGCCAACAAGCAGATACTCACGAAACAGGTAGATCTGAAATTATTCTGTTCTATGATTTTGTCTCCAACACTGAGTCTTCCTTTGGAGATGGTTCACTTTTTTTTTTTTTTAATTCTCTTCCTCCAGCAAACTGAACAGAGCTAATATTTAGCTTGTTTCTTTTTCAAATGTGCCAAAGTCTGGCTTGTTGGTGGGCCATTAGTGGTGTTTGGATCTGAAACAAGAAGGACCTTGACAGGCTGGAGAGGTGGGCCACTGCCAACCTCATGGAGTTCAACAGGGCCAAGGTCCTGCACCTGGGTTGGGGCAATCCCAAGCACAAGTACAGGCTGGGTGGAGAGTGGATAGAGAGCAGCCCTGAGGAGAAGGACTTGGGGGCTGGGGTGTACTGGTGGATGAAAAGCTGGACATGAGCCAGCAGTGTGCGCTGGCAGCCCAGAAAGCCAACCGTATCCTGGGCTGTATCAGGAGAAGTATGGCCAGCAGGTCGAGGGAGGGGACTCTCCCCCTCTACTCTGCTCTTGTGAGACCCCATATGGAGTACTGCATCCAGCTGTGAAGCCCTCAACATAAGAAGGATATAGACTGGCTGGAGCGAGTCCAGAGGAGGGCCTTGAAGATGCTAAGAGGGCTGGAGCACCTCTCCAGACTAAGGGAATTGGGCTTGTTCAACCTGGAGAAGAGAAGGCTCCAGGGAGACCTTATTGCAGCCTTCCAGTACCTGAAGGGGCTACAAGGAAGCTGAGGGGGACTTTTTACAAGGGCCTGTAGTGACAGGACAAGGGTTAACGGGTTTAAATTGAAAGTGGGGAGGTTTAGATTAGATATCAGGAGGAAGTTCTTCACAGAGAGGGTGGTGAGGCACTGGAACAGGTTGCCCAGAGAAGCTGTGGATGCCCCATCCCTGGAAGTGTTCAAGGCCAGGCTGGATGAGGCTTTGAGCAACCTGGTCTAGTGGAAGGTGTCCCTGCCCATGGCAGGGGGGTTGGCACTAGATGGTCTTTAAGGTCCCTTGCAATCCAAACCATTCTGATTCTATGATTCTATTATTCTATGCAACAGCTCACCATTGAGGTTACACTTAATTCACTTTCTGTATTTATTTGGGGGTGCCATTTCTTCTCTCAGTTGTAGTTGACTTAGACAACTGATTTATTGGGATGCCTTCAAAGTGAGACCAATTTAGTCTAGTGATAATAAACTCTCAGTAGCTGCTGCTAAATATTTAGATAGAATACCATTTAACCACTTAAACTAACCATTTAGCGACTTTGACTAGCCCAAGTTGTTGTCTTGGGCAATTTTAATAATTTAAAGAGAAGACATTCAAGTGCAGTTTTGCTACTCCTTTTTTAAATCTTTTTTCAGATATCTAAGAATTTCTTCTGTTGGTTGGACAGAACATTTAATAGTACAGACAGGACAATTTCAAGGGTCTCAGTTTAATGAGACCTTGTTGAACAACTCCCCCTACAAAATGCACTAAAATGCCTCTTTGGTTAAGCAATAACTTCCATAGTTCCTTCCTAGGCTAGGCTGGGCTTCAGGTGTTGTCTAGCTCCTGTTCAAAACCATAGTGAAAGGGTTGTTTCTGACTTATCACAAGTAGAAGATTAGGACTAAATCTAGAGGCATTTTCCTTGCCAACACTAAGGAAATAGGTGTTTCAGGGATCCTTGGGAAGTCTGTCTAAGAAGATAAATAAACAGGCTTCCTGTCCAGCCAGCTTCCAGCATTCACTTCTTCCTCATGTGCTCATGACTGAGACCTTCAAAGCCAGGTTTGATGTGGTTGCCCAGCTACTTGTACACCTCATGACTATGTCCCAAAGGTATGTTAAGACTGAAAGTCTTCCAGAGTTTTCTTCATAAATAATGTGGAGCCAAACATCAGCTTTGATGTTTCTTTCTGCCCCATTTTGCAAGCCTGAGGAGGGTGCTAGCTCTACTAAGGGCTTATGGCCAGCTACAAAACCCCACATTGTGGTATACGGCTGAAGGGGGCTGCTTTAGTAATAATTTGATACCAATCTACTTCACTGTTTGTAGAGGTGTAGCAGTCATAATGCTGCCAGTTTAAAACACAATCATAGGTTCTTCTAAAGCAATGAAGCAAGATTTTAAGCCAGCAAACCAAGGTATATTAGGGGGTGGAATTGTTTGGCTCTGTTTTAAATTTTTAGTGCACAACTGAATCATTTTATCATGCTTTTTGCTGAAAATATGGGAACTAGAAACTTACATGAGGCTCTCATGCAATGTTGTAAATACAGCAGCCTGGACTTTAGCATGTTATTTATGGCTAAACTTTCAAGAAAGCTGCAGAGATTGGAAATAACATTTTAGTAGAGGTATTTCTCTGTGGGTATGCTGAAATTGGGATAAAAGGAATGTCTAAGAGATGTTAGAAAAGTCACACTTCACACATGGAAGTGTGTTGCAGGTCACTGAATATCCTGAAATGTGAAATTCAAGGTCAAATATCCTAACATTCCTCCTTAGTTTCCTCACCTACTTCTCAAATCCTGGCATCTTTAATCCATTTCAAAAGCAAACAATATGCTCGTTGGAAGTATACTGACATATTTAGGGATAAGGCCTTTCTAGCAAAAATGCTTTTTCACCCAAGTGAAATCAACATCCCTGACTGTTCCCCCGTGCGTGGTTTCATGCCTGGAGCTCACAACTATAATTACCTTTCTTTTGTTTTTTATGTCTTTGCTATCACAATAAAGATGAAAATGTCTTTTTGTTTCCTAAAGAAAATTTGAGCGGAAAAATCAGCATCCATATATATGTCACTTTTCTTATTTTTGTGGAGTCTTAAGGGAAGGGATTTTCTAAAGAAGCTTAATAACAGCCACAGAAGCCCTACAGATACACTGCCAAATAAGAAGGACGAACTAATGATATCAACAGAAATAATCTATAAAAAAGGAAAAGGAAGAAAACACAGCTGATAGATGTATATCTAAGCAGAGTGGAAAGAACTGAAACAGAAGAACATGAGAGCAGGAAATGTATTTTCTTCCAAAGTACAATGGATCTTATTTAGTTAAACAAATACTATGGTTTGTTTAACTTAACAATTATTTTTACCTTCTCTCCCTTGTTTGGCAAATCTAGCTCTCAGGATAGATATCCAAATAGGGGAAGCTGAACATTCATGATAAGCAGTAACAGCTGGTAAGCTAATCAACTGACTCAATGTTTCTGGTGAAGATGTCTCTACATATGCATTAGCTATCTATAAATATATGTAACAGGAAACTAAGTTTTACTGGCTGGGAGAGGTAGGAAGTAAAAATTAGAAGTGGTGTTTCTAATATAACAATTCCAACTAGGAAAAATATCCAAAATAGATTTAAAATAGGAGTGTGCAGCTGGGAATGGGTTGTTGTCCCATTAAAACAAATGGAAAAAATCAGGAACTTTTGCATTTGGGAGCTTCAAGAAACATGACATTGTGTGTCACCCATCAAGAAGGTGAATTATGCACTTTTTTATTTTTCTTTTTTAAATCTAGGTCTCTCTGCTGGTTTGTGTTTATATTCCCCCTTTCTAGAATACAGTTCCTCATGAGCAATGTCTTAATGGCATTTTTGTGCATATTAACCATTAGTGGTATTAAGGAAGGAGACAAGGTTCTGTTACATATGTGTTCACTGGGTCACAAAAGAAGGATGGAGAGTCAATTCCTATAGAAAATTTATTCCTGCCTTCTTAATTAAAGCTTGATCCAAATCCTACTAAGGCAAATTCTTCTGACTGGAAGAATATATGCAAATATATGTTGAATAACTGAGAAGATTTTCTTGGAAGAGAATATAGAAATCAACTCACATTCAGGAACAAGATCTGGTGTATATTTGAAAGTGCCTTTATAAAAATAAAGTAGCGGGAGTATAAAAAATAACTAGCAGGAGACAACAAAGAAAGGTGTAACACCTTGAAGAGTTGAAAGAAAATAAAGCTTTTAAAAATCAGATTTCTCTAATTAAGAACTAAAAGGCCTTAATTACAATCAGAGCTAATGTGGGACACAGCATGTGTGTGTGAGTGAATACTTTTTCTGTATATTTTACAGCTTACTATAAGCTTTACACTTCCTGTTTTACAGTTTTTATCTGGGGTTTTAAGTATAGATTATATGTAAAGCCCTGAATAATTGCAATAGGCAAATGTTTGCAAATAGAGAAGGTATATATTGTTAGATTATATTATGAATATTAATACATACTAATTCAAGAGGGAAGCAAAGAGATAGATTCCCAGGGCTTCAAAGGCACTTATTCTTGCCATCTTTCATGTGTTCATTTTCATGTGAATTGAACTCGATTTGTTGTCTTGGAAGTTTGTTTTTATCAAAAGTTCCTACAAATTAGCATTTTTCACTATGAAATAATCTTCCTAGGGAGCTTATTGTTTAAAGCATCTAAGCACGAGAGATTAAAAAAAAAACCAAACACAAACCAGAAAACCCAGCTGGAAAGATGCAGAAGCACTGCATTTCTGCTTCTTGGATGTTTTGAAATTCTAGTAGCATCAAATGCACATTCACCAGCCCCAGAAAAGCGGATTCTGATTTCAAGTTGTTGTCTGCCTGCTACGTGGCTCCCTGCACCTTTCTTTAAAAAACCTGATCATGGCATGTCTTCCAGACAGGCTGTTGATCTGAGTGGGCTGATCTGCTCTCCACAAATAAGGCAGCGATTGTACATCAGGCTGAGCTGCAGGGCGAGCATCCTCACCCTTGCTTTTCCTAGGCAGGAGGCGCAGGAGATGTATCATGCTTCAAGATGGGGCTGTTCATGCTGTTTCTGCCCCAGAGATGCTCCATGGGGTGACTCAGAGAAGCCTCATCTCTGCCTTCCTTTCCAGACCCACATGTCCAGGCAATGCCTATTCCTTGGGCGGTGGCTGGTGTCCTGAAAGCTGCACCGATTCGACAGGATTAAACTAAGGCTCTGTCTTATAATGCGTTTGTCTAAGGCTGAAGGCATTATAGGCTTTGTGCGTGTTAGGATGTTAACGGGGCCAGGGCTGAGCTCTGGTATGTGCTCACCATCTGCTAAAGCGTTTGCACAGACAGTTCTGGCCTCAGTCAGCTAGTGCTTCTCAAACAGTCTCTAGGCTTGGGGTGGTTACCACAAGCCAGAGACCATCCCCAAACAGCCACATTAATATATTAAGTTGAATGCATAACATTAATAGCAGTGCATCAATTTACCATATATGTCTAATAAATAAAATAGATTTATATGATGCATAAATATTACTATATTACTATATTATTATATATTAAACTAACAGATTAATATTATTGATTGCTAATAAATAGGTAATGTATTAGGTGTTCTACATAGATGTATTAAAACTATATTATTATATAAGACATAATGATGTATCAATGTTTTAATTCTAATTATAGGTAATGATATTGTATTATCTCTATAATGCTCATATAACTGCTTTGTTCAGGGGGATCAGAGGGTTTAGCTGTACACCTACACTGTGCTGCACCCTTTGTCTCAGAACCAAGGAGCAGCTCCCACTCCATTTTACTTACCGATAGAGGTGTGATCACAAAGTCCAGCAACGGGTCTGTAAGCAGAGCAGTGGTTTCTAAACTGTTGTGGGTTGTATTAACTTCTGAAGGCATCTGCCACAAAGCAGATCCTGAAGCTAGGGGTAACTGGTCAGTTTATGACAAAAACATGAACCCTGCCGTTATCTGCCTGTAGCTAGCAGCAGGTTTTGGGGTCACCGGAGCATCTTCCTGCAGCTATGGGGACCGGAACTCACCTTGTTACTTCTTTTCTATCAGGATGTTTTTTTCAGCTGGTTTATGCTTTGTTTCTATTATCATTATAATTCTTATGAGTGCAAATAATAAGCAGCATTTCCATCTACAGAAAAGGAAGATGCACCCTCCTCAGCAACCCTGCAATGGTCAGAATTTGCAACACAGTGAAGAATCACACCGGGGTCCTTCTGAGATTCATAATCCACGGAAAAGCAGGGCCAGAGACTGGTAAAACAATACTTGTACTTGCTGGCTTTCCTAAAATGTGCTTTAATCACTTCCCTTTATCAGGCCTATGCAGACCTTGTTTGCTAGGAGAAATTAGCTGCAACTAATTTACAAGCAATGAGTAAAATGCAATTTATCTAGAAGCTTACAACTGTTGCCTGGATACAAATCTGCTCAAACGCTTTTATATAAAAAATGCTTTTAGGGTATTTGCAGCAATTTGATTTGATGACAGATTGTCAAACAGAAATCCAGGGCACATGACATTAGTACCCTTAACCTCCTGTGTGACTCAAAGTACTGTCCCTATGCCCCCATTGAACAGATGTAATAAGGAACAGTATCTTGTCGAGCCCTGTTTGGTGAGAGAATCCACGTGGCCTCTGAATATGGCTCTTGATTTGCCACTAGAAGATTAGAGATCTGAATGTGCAAAGAGCAGAATTTAATTTAATCAGCTGACTACATTTATTAGCAGCTGCTGTTATTTTGCAAGGTAAAACATTGGAGAAAACTATTGTAAAAAAAAAAAAAAACCAAAACAAAAAAAAAAACCCCACCAAACCCCCCCCCCCCCTGAAATACACTGAGTTAATAAAGGGCACTCACTATATCTCTTCAAAGTTCAGCTGTTAGAACCGATTGCAAGGATGTTAAAAATCTGTGAGTAGGAACAAAAAATTGCAAACCAGATTATAATACAGTCTGGAGAGGTGCTTTGAACCAGCTTTTTTTCTTGTTCTAATATGTGCGTTTGCATTGCCAAAATCAGCCTGTGTAGAGATATGTGCAAATCAAATACTGGAATTCCCAAGGTGAATGCTAAGCTGCATCCACATGTCCAGCCGCTGAACTGTGTCCCAGAAACACAACACTCTGGTGGGAAACAACGCAATCTCCTCTGCAGAGATTTGCTGCTCACTCCAATTAGACCCACACTGTGGTTTTGCTAGAATAAGTAGTTTGATGAAACTGTAACATAGCAGGTTGTGAGCTAGAAGATCTATTGTTTTTTGTCAGAAAAGGAAAACACAGTCGAAAACAAGTAAGAAATTACTCAGACATGAGGACAGCTGTGAAGCCTCTGTTGCATTTTCCCCTCTAAATTTATCCCCTATATTTTTGAGCTTTATCAAAGGACAGCAGTGTATACTTTAGGAGTCTAGAACCTAGGAACTTACTTTTGGTAATTTGTAATAGTCCTCAGGTGCCCTTTCCTTGGCAGCTTCCCATGCAGACCCTGGGCAGACTGGGTGGAAGAAGCTGGTTCCCATGCCTCAAACCTTTTGCACACTACAATAGCTAAAGATAACTTATGGCAGTTTATAAAGATTTTTTATTTTATTTTAGAAGTTTCCAACAATCAGGATGTTCCCTATTAAAAACTCTACTTAACATTTTTATACACTTCAAACAAGCAAGAAAACAAATGCATAACATAAAGTCATTTTTACTCACTCTATTAGATTACTTCCCTCTGTTGTCTTTGGCCCTTGTCTGCTTGGTACATATTTCCTCTAGATCTAAAAAATCTGGATCATCACATTGTTATGAGAATCACTACCAAATCACTTCGGCCACAGCTATGTAAAAATAGGAGAAATTTAAATGTAGGCCAGGCCTATATTGTGCTCCCAATTCTTTGAATTCTCATTTAAGTTTAGATATCTCATTTTCCTATTTGTGTTTACAGGTATATTATGTAAAACACGATCATCAGCACAACCCTTCAATATGGCATTTGTGTATGGTTTTAAACATATTCTTATTCTGTTGGGATGTTCTGAGGAGGAAAATAACTATTCTGTAAAAATCAATACAGCCATGTAAAAACTGCCTCTCTGCTTCCTCACAAAGAAACTTTTAAAAATGATGTTTAGAAACATAATCCTAGTGGTCTTCCTTCTCATAAAATGCAGTCAGCTCTGCACAACTGATGATAGCACTGCCAGTATTCAGGGTCTTGCTAGCAAGGTTTTCCTTGGAAGATAAATTCTTGAAAGATTCAAGTATTTCTTCAGCACAACCCTCTTTATCTACAGAAATGCAGCCAGTGGTGCATTTCCTGCAACGCAGACGGGAGGAGCAGCAGGAGGCAGTTGTTGGTTTTTTTTCTTTACTGTTGATCCCATAGAAATATTTTCACCTTCTTCTCACAACTTCTATTTTGCCAAATAAAACTAGTTTGTCAACCACATGGGTGGCAGCTGCTACTGTTTAATTACTGAACAAAGAGTAACTTTCTTATGTTAACTTACATAAGAAGTGGCTGCTGTGCCACCCTTTCAAGTATGGTAGATCAAAGGCAGCACCTGTCATCACTTCAGAGCCTCAAAGAAATTGCTCACTGAACCAGCAACTTTTGGCTGTATCTCTTTAAGGTACGATATGGTTTCCGTAGCCTGAAGTGAAGACTCACCTCAAAGCTGAAAAATACATATCCAGACTTCTAAACATGAGGACATAGGATATTTTATTAAGAAATTACATGTTATGGCCAAAGTAAATTCTTGGAAAAATATCTCCAAGATCATTTTATGTTGCATAAACCAACGGCTAGAAATTTAAAAATAAGATATTAAGATGCAAAACAAAAGCCCAACCTTTCCCTGCAAATGGCAAAAACTGCTAGTGAGTGATCACACAGGAAGAAGTAAAGAGAATAATAAATAGAGAAAAAAAATTAACACCTTTTTTTTTTTTCCCCAAGTCCTTAAAAAAGCTTTATTTAAAGTAAAGAATGAAGAAAAGAAGTTTAACCAAGTATGAGAGGGACATAAACTGCACCTGAGAAGCCCTGAGAATGTAAATGCAGGCGGCCTGGCACAGGCATGAGAGAACAGGGCCACTTGGTGCTGAAAGATGGTGAAGGTTGTACTGCCATGGTGAAGCTGTTCAGGGACAGAGAAGGGTCAGGAGGGAAACAAGCATGCTGCCAGCCGCCTTCATGTCCAGCGTGGCTGGCTATGGTGGGAGACAGGCGTTGCAACCATGCTTAGTGGTGACGATGCAAACTTCCCCGGTTGTTTTTTGTGGGTTGGGGTTGGAAGGCAAAAGAAGATCACAGTCCCATTCTTATGAGAATCAATTCACTTACTCTATGTCTGTAATTGATAGCTTCTAGGTTACTGACAGTGTAAAATAAGCATTAGAAAAAGGAATTACTTAAAGCAGATTTTTGGGGCTGCCTTCTTCCCTGAGAATGACTGTGGTCTGTATTAGCACTGTTTGAGATTTGGGAAGAAAGGGTAAGCTTTTGTCCTGGGGAAACTGGATCTTGCCATAGAAAAAATTTTGATTAGCTAATAGTCTTTAATATCTTCCAATCTCATGATAGACTGTATCAGCAAAGGGTAGTAAAAACACAACTCGGAATTTAGAAGTCACTACAAGAAACATAATATGATACTTTAATTCACTGAGTCTGTTCCCTGAAAGCAAAATATAAATGGAAATTTTACCAGAGTGTACTCTATGGAAGAGAGGGAATTTTAATCTTAGTGGATGCACATTTGTTACACTTACATGGGAAGGGCTGAAGCAGACTACATAGATCTGAGTTTATTAATGTTCAATTTCATGGCATCAATTTTTTTGCCTGCCTGTAGTTTGATTCAAGTTTCAAGACATACTTGTTTTGACAGTTCTAAGAGACTTTATGATGACACAATGGGTTTAGTTCTGTGCATACAAACCTCTTTTCCCATATTCTAAAGCATGTGAGATCAAGACTGAATTTTTATTTCTGTGGAAAAGAAAGCCATGTTTTATGGCTCCTTAAGAAAGCAGCTTCAGAATTTTGTTATCACACAACACTTATAAAGCAAGGTTATTTTTTCTCTTTAAAAAACACAGAAGATATGGTAAATGCCCAGAAGTTTTGTCCTGCAAATACTTTTCAGTGTTTGTAGGTATTGTCACGAATGATCCCATTGAAGTCATCCTAAGGGTAATTAACAATGCCTTATTAATAATTATTAGTATCAATATATGCAAATTCCTTTCAAAGGCCTTACATTTGAATAATAATCTAAAAGTTACCATAATTATCATAAATTAATGTCAGGACATCAAATGATTGTAGCAGCTCAGGCCAAAGGGTCTACTTAGCCTGACATACTGCATCTGACAGTGGTCATAAGCGCAAGAGCATGGCAAATGTGCATGACACTTCCCATCTACCTTCCTGATGTATTCTGCTTACTTAGTGAGTCTAAGCAGCAGAAAGGTGCCCAGTGGGTGTCCTTCCAATTCATCATCAGTCTCCTCTTGAGCCAAGTACACTAATTGCACCCACAGTGTCCTCTGGCCAAGTTTCATGAAACTGCCTGTTCTTAAAATGTTCTACCTGTTGTTAGGAAACACTAACTCTTTCTGGTTAGCTCAGACACTTGTGAGATATAGAAGAGAATGCCCGCTCTATGGAAAATTTAATGAAAAATGCCAGCAATCTCTTGTTTTCCTCTATAATATGTGTCATATGTATTTGCCTGTTGTAATCTGTCTTGATGGCATGAAACCTGTAAAATTGAAACCTCTCATATGCTGCAGATTTGACAACCAATCCAATATGCATCTCCATGGCCAACATAATATCTGAGCAGCTGCTGCTTTTTAGAGTGAGCCAGGTTAAACTCAAATGCAAGGCTTGACCCATGTGGAAATAACCCGTGTGGCTTATTACATCACCTGGAGCAGCTCTCCATTGGTGGTCTTCTCACTTCCATGTGCAGCCAACAAGAGCTGGATCCCTCTCCGGCTTCTGCCTTGCAGGAGCTGCTGCCAGAGAGTGCTGTGGCTCTTCAAGAGTGAAGAAAATTTGGGTGCTGGAATTAATGGAAAAAATTATAAAATGCTACAAAACATCCTCTTTCCAGGTGGAGAGCACTGTAAACTCTCAACAGAGAATTGTTATTCTTTGGCCATGAGATTCAGATGTGAGTGGAAGGACTCGGCAGCCCTTGGATTTGTACCGGGAAATTACAAAGCAAGCAGCAGACATCCTGGCACATTCATGTCCTTCTGAAGGTGGCAGCTGCTCTAGTCTGATTAGCAGCCGTGAAACTGTTTGGTTGTAAGCCAGACTGATAAATAAAGTAACTCTTTCTGTACCAAATCTGCCTTTAGACCTTAAAATGAAAATAAATAGTTTATTTTCTAATAGCGCACGTGTTACCCCTAAAACAAGAGTAAGGCCCCATAAAGTGCTGAAAAGTGCTGTCTGAATGTAGTGAATTTTTTTTTTTTAGGAACCCTGAGACAGGTAAGTACATTAGTTCGGGTTGTTGAATGAGCTCAGAATGACCTCAGTCCAGTCAGTCAAAAGGAGTCCTCACTGTTCCTCAGTTCTGAAAAATATTGCTGGCTGTCAGCAGTGCTCAAGGCTGTTTTCCTTTTAGCCTTTCCAGCTAAGCCGGGATGATGAACAGCATGTTTGATTCCCAGAGCAGAGTTAACATGATCCTAGCTACAGTGGTTAGCTAGGACTGTATAGGTTGCCTATAGGAGCTGCAGAAGCTGACCATGCTAAAGATTGGCTCCCCTAAGCTTTGGCACACAAAGGATTTCATGGAAGGATAACACTGACTTCAAAGATAAGCAAGTTGCTACAAAAATTAAATCCCATTGAGTATGACGACAGCTGGAGGAACCAAATAAGAAGATTAGTCGAAAATGTAGTAGTCGTAAGGTTTAGCAAGTCGGCAACTCCTATTTGATCCTGGAAAGCATTTTTGAGATGGTGGAGAAAATAGCATCCCAAGGGGTATTCCCTAGGTACCCTCCATCGAGGTATAAACTGGATTTACACTTAAATGTCAATGGCAAAGCATAGAGGAAAACACTAGAAAATAAGTAAAAGCTTACAGAAGGGGAAAAGGTAACTTGCAATTCAATTTGTTCTCAATGAAAAAAACAGACCAAAAGAGATCCTATAAACGGTGCCCACTGAAACCCCGTTTCCTCAGGCTGTACAAATTATCAAAAGCTGAACCCTAGCCACATCATCCTGGCACGGATCCTTTAGTCTGCTGGTGGGGGTAAGCTCCTGTCTGCTCCTTATGCGTGAGTATTACCATGCCTTGTTGATGAGCTTGGCAGCTGCTCACTTGGAAACCATGCGGTGCTGCTGGTGGCGATGGCTGAGGAGAGCTGCTCCAGCAGGAAGGCTCTTTGTGTGGAGAACTGTGTCTATTTGCAGCCTACCAGGCTTCATAAGGGTAGCTCAGGCTGTCAAACAAGACAGCTTGCATATAATAACATCCATACTGCTAAAATCACAGATTTCCCTTAAAAGCAAGTGTTCAAAGTTATTAATAGTTGTGGGTGTGTGACCCAAAGAAATAATTGGAATGGCATATGGGAAATAAGAGGATTTATCAGTGACAAGATCTTTCTCTCTCTTTCCATCATTTAGGTTCTCCATTATATTTCAGTCATTTCTGGGCAAATACTGTGCTAATTAGTTTCAATTTCCCTGGGGAAAGGATCTGATCCTTTTTTTTTTTTTTTTCTTCCTCTGAAAGCGTTTTCACACATTTAATCAGAATATGCTGAGACTACCTCAAATAATAGGAGTGTGTCAAAATGCATAACAAAGCCTGGAAAGTGGTAGTGGCAGGTTGGCTCCTTGGTTTTATATTTCTTGGCATTTTTACCTTTAAGGAAAAAGCTTTGACCCGTACATAAACATATGTTCGGATATACTTACAAATCATTGGTGGAGATTTTGGTGATTGACTTCTGAGACTGAATTAGTAAATGAGAAGATAAAAGCAGGGTTTAGGGGCATCCCTGGGGGATACTATCAGAAGTAGGAATGACACTGTTTACTCTGAAGAATATAAATTGATATTCAGGCCCCTTTTTACTCTCCCATTGATACTTCTCTTTCAGGATTAGCAGCACAATCTGAAAACAAAGCAGGGCTTAGTATGGGAGGATTATGTTGTTCTACTGCCACTGATTCAAATGGATGTTCCTAGTTTTCCCTTAATCATACTGGGATGTCTCTAATGCCATCCTAACTCCAAAGCCTGGAAGTGACTCTGCTGCCCCCTTGTTCTCCAGCCTTTCACCTACTTTTCATTCTTCTTGCTAAATATGGCAATGGAAGATTTACGAAGGAATTGTAAAAAAAAAAAAAAAAAAAAAAATTATAAAGCGGTAAGTATCTATCTCTTAACAAAAACAAACTGCTTGTGTGGGAGTGTTTGTACTAATTCTGAGCAGCTCTGTTAAAGAATAGAGCACGTTTTCTCTTTGTATTTTCCCTTTACTGTGGCAGGTACAGGATAGTGCAAGGGTCTCTCCAATATTTCTGATGGGTTTTGCATCATCATGATGTTCTCCTCCTGCAGCAGAGGCAGAGATCTGAAATGGGTATTGGAAAAAAAAAAAAATTCAGTGTCTGCCACCAAAAAATGTTGATTGCTTGGTCTATACACCTGTGTGTGGACAGAAGCATGCCTTTGTGCCAGTATTAACCAGGAACTCCTGCCTTTTGTTTCATGCAGTGCTGGTGGGTGGAACAGAGAGTGTTTTGGTGTGGTACCCCCGGCCATGCCATTACTGGGGACCCTGTCCTGTCTCTGCTCCTGGCAGGCAGCTGCCCAGCTTCCAGAGTCCCATTGCACCAGGCAGGAGGGGTAGAGCTGCTCTGGGAGGGAAGCCACATGAAATGACCTCCAGAGCCCTGGTAGAACCAACGTTTCAGGGATTTTGTGGTTTCCTGGTTTGTGGCTGAGATAATAGGCTGGCATTTGTAAGCTCTGGAGTCTTTTCCCAGCTTTCCTAAGGGGATCCACCTCCCTGCGTGGCTCTAAATCTATAGCACAGGAGTGGCAAAATCATCTTTCTTTACTTGCTAGCTGATTCTCCTGTTAGAATCACTGGCTATCACTGCAGGGCCAATCAAACTAAAACAAACTACTGGATATGTTTGCAGGGCCAATCACCCCTGAGACATATGTTATGAAAATGGAGCCAGCAGGCAGTTGTGCTGCGGTTGTGATGGGTCACAGGAGATGGAATTTGGATCAAAGTTTGATAGTTTTTGTTACTTTGGCCCTCACTCTCTCTTAAAACACTTTCAGAGTACTTTTATGACATGTTTTATAGTCCTTTCAGGATAACGAGTTAATTCTTCTCTTACGTTTTTCATATTAGATTTATGTTTTGGCTCAAGTCTTAAATAAATGTTTTCAGTTATAATGTTTTTCATCAGTTTTAAGAGTATTGTTTGCTTTTGCATCAAACATTTAGACAAGAAATGTGTTATGCATTAAATGAACTGCATATTTATTATTAATAATTGCATGTAGAAGGAAAATACTACCTATGCAGGGATCTTAAAAAAAGACAAAGAAGTGAAATGCCACCATACATGTTGTACGTGGGATTTTTGTGGAGCTGCTCTAAGCAGCTGGCAATAAGGGAATAACTTGTATATGGTGCAAAACTTGGATTCCTGTTCTTACAGAACTGCATTTTACATATGGTATTTATGGTAGGTTACTGTTCTCACTTTTTGAATGAATAAAATGTTTTCACTCTGTAAGGAGAGGTTTGTGTTTCTTCCTTCAGGAGCTACTTTACAGTGACTTCTTTTCAGCAGCAGATGTGACACGAAACTTGGCAGAGTGCAAATATTTGTCCTTCACTGGGGTCACTTTGAAGCCCTTTGCAACAAGCACAGATCACAGTTAGCTGGGAGGCAGCTTCCGATGCATTGTGACTTCACTGGGAATTTTGTTTCTTAAGGAATGCAAGCTCTGATATCTATTTGCAGGGAGAAGAGGGAGAGTTTTTCAGAGGAAGAACTGAATATATTGAGGCCAGTTCTCTTGTTATTTCAGATCTACATAAGGCTTTCATGAGTACAGTGCTGGAGTGCTTTGATATTACATCGTGTCAGATGACAAAGGTATTAGCTCTCTCTTCTAGTGTTTGTAGTGTCTTCCTAGCCCCAAGGCTGTATAAATTATGTTCCCTTCTCTTAGCAGCTATTGCTCTCCCTTTCGGGGCAGGTTGCAGGAGGGAGGGCATGCCCAGGGTGGCTGATGTCGCTCCAGGCCACTGGCCAGTCCATCAGCCTTGGCACACCACTCCCTGCTTCCAGCCAAGCATCTTGGAACTGCTGAGAGAAAAAAAGATTGGTGGCCAGATTTGTAAGGGCAGCATGATGTGCAACACCTAAATACCTTTAAAATACAATTAGTCTTTGGCTTCTTAAGAAGTATGAATACTTGAGGAAAGGGCAACAGTATGAAAAACTCTATGTTTGGCATTACCTACATTTTACTCTGTGCAAGGGGGTTGGGGAAAGGACAGAGGGAATTTGTAGTCCTTATTTGCATAAGGGACATTATAGAATCACAGAATGGTTTGGGTTAGAAGGGACCTTAAAGACCATCTAGTTCCAACCCCCCTGCCATGGGCAGGGACACCTTCCACTAGACCAGGTTGCTCAAAGCCTCATCCAGCCTGGCCTTGAACACTTCTAGGGATGGGGCATCCACAGCTTCTCTGGGCAACCTGTTCCAGTGACTCACCACCCTCTCCAGGAAGAATTTCTCCCTTACTCCCCTCTTTCGATTTAAACCTGTTACCCCTTGTCCTGTCACTACAGGCCCTTGTAAAAAGTCCCCCTCAGCTTCCTTGTAGCCCCTTCAGGTACTGGAAGGCTGCAATAAGGGCGCCCCGGAGCCTTCTCTTCTCCAGGCTGAACAAACCCAACTCTCTCAGCCTGTCCCCATAGCAGAGGTGCTCCAGCCCTCTGATCATCTTCCTGGTCTCCTCTGGACTCGCTCCAACAGGTTGATATACTTCTTACATCATTACATAAGAATGCCTGCTTGAGCCTGGCTTAGGGAATTTCTTTCAGAACAGAAATGGACTTCTGCTGTAAAGGACAGGAAACGGTCTGTGTGGTTAACAAAGAATATCAGGGCTATCTTTAAAAATTCATTACTCTAATGCTGTTTATAGTCTTCACTCAGATACCTCGAAAATCACAAATCTGGGAAGAAAATCAAAATGAAGAGCCACTTAATGCTTGGACTGTTGCACAGGTGTCAGTGTTTATTGCAAATTGGCCATTCACAGCTATAGCTTGTCTGAAAGATGACTTGTTTCTGTTTCAAAAACCATCAATTTGCTCATTAGAATGTTGTAAGGGCATCTTCCCAGAAGGCTATTAGTTGTGTCAAATTTTGAGGTAACATAAACCAGTGATTTCAAACACTGCACAGTGTTAGAGACAGTCCTGCAAGAAAAAACAGGACATATTATTCTGTCATATAACATTTCATTACTTCATGTTCCATTGTTAAAAACTCTTGTAGAAAGAATAAAATGCTTTTTTACCATAAATGTTGGCAAGCAAGGCAACGTTGGTTTTAATTCTCAGAGGGAGAAGGTGGTACTGTATCTGGGACTTGTTCTAACCCCATTATTTCAGTTTTTTGGTTTGTTTGTTTGTTTGTTTTCAATCAGTACAGCATCTTGAGTGTTTTGTGGGTGTGCATGTGCGCGTGTGAGAGTAAACGTCCCCTGTCTCCCCATCCGTTCGCATCAGTTCTGCGTTGTGTTCATATCAATGCATGCCACTCACTGCATCACCTCATCTGCAGTGAAACTCAGGTTATACACTCATCTTTTTCATTGTTCTTAAACATACTTACCTAAAACTCAAAGAAAAAATGTCGTGGCTAGCTAAGACATCATTTGGGAAGCTTTCCATATTTCTTTTTAACTGTCAGATTATTTTTTTCCTGCAATATGTAGCTAGCAACTAGAAGATTAAACAAACCAGCAGGTACTTAGAACAGGCAGTTTCACAGTGACTCTCAAATGTTTTCCAGTTTTTAGGGCTCTTAGGCTGAGGACTAGACCAATGATTTCCACTATTATATTATTTCTATAGACGGAGAAGGGAAAAATGTCAGTTTTCAAATTCTGTGTTTGTTAAAGAAACTGATCAAATAAATAGAAAATTATCTATTGTTATGTTTTTATATTTTAATCTTTGGCTTCTAGTCTTCCATTCCCATATATTATCTACTATAAACAATTCAGGAGCTGGAGCTGTAGACCAGCGGTGGTAGATTATTATAAGCAAAATCCTTTCAGTCATAACAGATAGTTTCGTTTAAATGAAATAGGTTAAAAAGCTATCCTGTTCTTCAAAAAAGACAACACCTTACAAATTTACATTAGTTGGTGGAAGATAATTCACCTTACCAGCCGAGGTACAGTTAAAGGAAGCTGAGGATTTCAATGTAGTAAGCCATGTGCATGTCCATACCCCATAATGTAATGTGTGAGCTTGGGGTCAGACAAATGCAGACTGAAAGCAATGCCTGTTGCGAGCCACAGGCACCTGGCAGTCTGGTGAGGGATTTTGCAATAGGAAGCTGTGTTCCTGAGGTCCTGAAAGGAGATTAGTGTAAAAGGTGAACAAAAACAACAAAGAAAGGTAAGAAAAGAGTGTCTGCAATCCCTCAGTACACATAAAAAAACCCTGTGGATAAAGCTGTAAGATCATTTCAGATGTTAAATATGGAATAAAATACCCAGAGCTAGGCAAATTAAAAAAAGGTATAAATATATTTATTTTATTATAAAATGGATACTTGAAGAAGTAAATTGATGGTTTTAATGCTAAGGATGTAAAATACATTTTCATTTGGATTTATGACTGTGATCTCATTACGGTGAATTACATGTTTTAAAGTTGTGAAATTAGTCATTGCAAATACAACTGTGGCTGAGCTCATGTTTCTGTAGCAGCTCTCAGAAAAGTGTGTCTCTAATATATTTTTAATTAAAAATCTAATTGGGATTTTTTTATTACTTCTAATTAATCTCCATAAATGAAATGTAGTCTTGTGCTCATTATCTGCATGTTTTACTTATTGCAGCATTTCTTATCCCAGCAAGTCTCAGGAGCTTGGTTTATTGGTCCCTCTTTCACTACGGGGGAGGAAAACCAGGATAAAAGTTGGCATCAGTCCACGTTTTGCTTCTTCATCGAGTCCCTGCTGGAAGCCTGAGCTGTGATTCAGTTCAAAGCTGATGTCCTCTCTGTCAGCCAAACCTTGAGTATTTGCTATCTGCACAGTGGGAAAACTCAGTCTTCGTGCACCAGTTGGGGTGCTGAGCCCCTTGGGAGTGAGTCCCCCCTCCCCTTCTAAGGGACTCGGCAGATAACTGAGTCGTGGAGAGGTGGTGCTGCATTGCTGGTGAGGTGTGGGTGCCTTTCTTCATACGTTGGCTGGGGCTCTGAGCCCGCGGTTGTGCTCGCTCGTACCTAGTGGGAGCAGAACATCCGCCCTTTCCCGAACATGCCTGGTCACTCTGCTGGAGCCAGCCCCGGGGAGGTAAATTCAGTGTCACGAGACTATTCACAGCCTGTCCGTGGGCATGGAGGCAATATGGGGTCGTTGCTCCGTAACTGCCCTCTAGCCAAAGCCAGCTTTACCTGGTACGGGATTTCTCATCCCATAACACACTGAAAAAGGAGCTTTGATGTAAGTTTAATAATATCTGCCAGTAAGTATAAGATCTAAAGGGTTTGATGTATTTTGCATGCTGTGAAACTCTCTCTCATGTCTTTATTATCCTCCATCCCCAAACAGTAGCTGTTCTGGTCACTGGGAACTCCTGAAGCCTATCTTTCTGTGGCCTCGTCGTCTCTTGACTCAGACCGGAGGTCAGACTGCTGGTGTGTGTGGACGATAACGTGCTTACTCAAGCATATGTGGCTGAAAAAGGCCTCTTTGGGGTGTTTGCTACTCCATCATGAAGCTGTAGCAGTCACAAGGTTCTTTTCAGTCCCAGGGGGCTGTAAGAGGTCAAATGTGTCTGACTACAACCAGTTTATGCTACTCGTGAAGCAGTGCAGAGCTCTTACGTCTGATGTGCGCCTTGTGAGGGTGTTACACAGCGCTGAGATCTGTGCCTTGCATGAACTCTGCCCAAGCCAGGCACCTGGTGAATCAGCTTTCCTACTTGACCAAATTCCTTACAGAGATAAAAGAGTCTTTCAAAACCTCCAGGAAAAGAAAAAAGGCTCTAACTACATAAATTTACCTATACCTACATACATATCTAAGCAGAACCCCCTCTAGAAGCTTTGGAACATCTTCCACTTGCCACTGTACAGGAAATGAAGGCACAATTTTGAGGGACTACCGTGCCAAGCTCCTTTATCTTAGCATTTAGACTTTCTAACTTGTCCCTGTCTGAGAACTAGAAATGATTTACCTTTAGAAACAGAGGGTGAGATATGTTTTAGGTGACTTCAGGTATTTATAACACACATGTCTAAATCTGAAATATTTTACTAGAACACCTCCCTGGCCAGAGTCAGTAGATCAATAGGCATTTACTCAAATGAGTTCTTCATACTAAGTATCACTTAATTGAAGTGCACCTCATGATGGAGACATCTAGAATCAGGTGAGATCCTTCTTTCAGGAGGCTGTGGTGGAGTAGCTGGATTTGACCAGTGAACCACATGCTCAACACCACGCTGTGTACCCAGAGGAGCTGCAACCCCTGGCCTTACTGGCCGTGGGGCTCGTTTACACCTCTGAAGCCAGCGTTTACCTTGACATGGCTCTCTTCACCATCTGGTTTTGCCATGCCATTGCTTTGCAGCCCTCTTCCATTAATTCAGGTACTTCCAAGCTGTACTGTAACACCATACTGTCTAGTGTATTCTGAAAGTAACACTGGAATAAGCAAGAAGAAACTTGCCTGAATGTGCAGGACCAGCAATCCCCCATTCAAGTGTTGTTCCTATCATCTGAAGTTTGTTCTCAGAGCAAAGTCTGTCCCACAACATTTTAAGAGTGGATTATGCCATGCATAAAGCTGTTGTGCACATATCTTCCCCATTTCAAAATCATGGCTGCAGTACTTGAGTAGCAAACCAGGCACCCTTGATGAGGTTTGTGCTTAAGCACTCACACCAGTTACTCTGATTAACATGCAAATAAGCAGTGCTGAACTGTTTATGGGATTCAAACTTTAATCACTGACCCACTTCAGCAAATGAGGAATGCAATCACGTTTCACGTAAGGACTGTGGATACATCTTCTTTTGCCACTCACTTGAGCAGAAGGCTCTCGAATTTCAGGTTTTATGCTCAGAATATAAATGAGTTTCTTCTTGTCTGAAGCTTTATTTCTGTAAGAATGAGGACAATTAGTCATACTGTTTTGTTCACATACTTCCCTTCTTTATTAAAGATACATCTGAAATATAAGGGAAAAGCCCTGCATGGTTAATCTGTTTGCATATGTTTGAACAACAACATAAAAACAAAATGCAGGGGTTTAGACTGTCTTCTGCAGCGCGATCCAGTAGCACCACCTGCTGGTTACAGGGAGCACTGCTGGGTTTTAGGTCTCCCACATATAATACAGCATAGGTATCTAATCCAAAAGCATTTTCGTTTTACCTCTCGGAATGGATGAGACACAGGCTTCTACATTGCTTTATGCTTTCAGAAATACCATCACACGTGTCCTTTGCGGGAAAGGCAGATATTGAAACAGTGATGGACTTTTTGCAATGTACACCATAATAATTAATAATGACAAGAGGCATATTTGCTGGGAAAAAAAAGCCTGTTTAGAGGCCTGATTCTTATTTTTTTATTTGTGGAAAATATTTTGACAGAAAATCACATCATCTCTGTAGTAGTCAATGATCTGGTAAATTAGAAAGTTCTTACAATGATTTAACTGAAGGAGAAAAGAAAGCAGTGAGATTTTTATATGATTTACTGTGAATAAAATTCTGAAGCATTTACAGAGATCACTTGAGGCTGCAGAAATGTAAACCAGCTTCTATTAGTAAGTCAGAAAATTCTCGGGTAAATAAGCCATGTTTTTTCTTACCAAATCTAAGTCCATTTTTAAGTCATTAATGAGCATATAATTTGTCCTTTCCTCTTTCTCTTCCCACTTGCTTTAGTGCTGGTAATTCATACCTTTCCAGTGCATTACTGGGTTTTCCCTGTAGCTTTGACCTTTGCCTGGCACGTGGGATGCCAGAGAAGGGGCAGCACCTGCAACTGATGCTGCCTTGGCAGTACAAAGAGATGCCCCACGAGAAGGCACTTTCTCTGGGCAGCAACACTAAATGTCCAAGCCCACTCCTTCCTCCCCAGCCCCATGCACGACCCTGAGCATCTCTCACAAGGCTCCAGTGTGCAGGTGCCACTCCCCATCCAGCCTTATGACACGGCACAAGGCTTCCTGCTTGTGGAGCTTAGGGCAGAGTCACTCAATGCTAACCTGCCCTTCATCGAACTGGACTTCATCCAGTTCTGCCTGTTAGAAAATGGTCAGCCTCCTGCTCACAGTGCCTCCTGGTTTTGCCCAGGAAGCATGTGGGTCTTTCCCAGTATCTCTTACCAGGCAGACAGAACGTCTCACAAAAGCAGGCTCTGGGTTCCATTGCCCTGCAATCGTTATGAAGTTCAAAACATCCAAGGGTAAAGGAATTTTGGCACTTGGGTCAGCGGGTTGATTCCGATGGGTAGGAACCCACAGGGTGCAGGCAACCCCTGCCAGCACAGCCCTCACCTGGCGAGGGGATGGGATCCATGGGGATGGTTACACCATCTCACTGTGACACGAAGGGCTGGGCTAGGCTGTGCCTGGTGCTTTGCTGAGGCAGCACTGGGTACAGACTGACGCGCAGGAGGGCAGATGTGCATGTGTGACAGTAACCTCCAATGAAGCATCAAGTGAAGGGAGGCATGCAGTTGTACGCAGGGCAGTTTGGACCAAAATGCAACTAGGAACAAAGGAAATCAGTCACAGAAGTTAGGGGGTGGGGGGGAAGAGTAATTTTTAAAATGCGACATGCAGCTTCAATTTAGTGACGAGAAGATCGCATCTAGTGTGACTTTATGAGCTGCCATTAGAGCCCAGCAGCAATGCTGTTGGGTGAGGGATGGCTTCATAGCAGGGTAACTGCCCCATGGCCAAGGTGGGCACAGCAGGACCCCAGTGCACCGGCCCAGGCACCCATCTTCAGACACTAGACCTGGCAAAACCTAAGAGGACAGAGAAAATGAGTCATTAACTTTGATGGCATTTTGAGGGTGCCCATGTCTGCTGCTGGTTTTTCTTATATAAGAGCCAGGGCTCAGAACAGGAGAGTGTTTAAGTGGAAAGCAAGAATAATTACAAATTCCCTGCAATAAAGGGGAGTAAAAAGTTAACAAAGACATCTAATGAGAGATCCCAGAATCACAGAATCATAGAATGGTTTGGGTTGGAAGGGACCTTAAAGACCATCTAGTTCCAACCTCCCTGCCATGGGCAGGGACACCTTCCACTAGACCAGGTTGCTCAAAGCCTCATCCAGCCTGGCCTTGAACACTTCCAGGGATGGGGCATCCACAGCTTCTCTGGGAAACCTGTGACAGACTTCTAGTAAGTGCTTGTGAAGCAGGCAAGCCTGCAGTCAGCATTTGTACGACTGAGAGTACAAGAGAGTACAGAAGTCCTGGATACCTATTCGTTCGACAGAAAAAATCCTCTGTGGCTGGCACTGCACTCAGAATGGTTAAACGAAAGTTCATGCTCCACCATGTAAAAAGGACAGAAAACCAGAGGAAGGGAGTGCCGGTTTATTCTAGCTGGAACTAGCCTGCTTGTAGGTAAGTTTAATAGAACTGGTAGAATTGAAATGAAGATCAAGGAGAAAGCCAAATGCCAAATTCCTACAGTAGCCAGCAGACAGTGGAAAAGAAATACAGCTTAACATTTCAGGAGGTGAATTAAGAAAAGAGCCCACATCTGATAATCTGTGAAGGGCTGAAGTATATTAATTATATCATTGGAAACAGGCAGTCAGAAGTTAAAAAAAAATGTTGATGCAAATGCAAAATTGCTGAAAAGATAAATAAGAGCATTCAACTTGGGTGAAGATAAGCCGGGAATGTCATAGAAAGCACGATGATTCAATGTACTACTTTGATGCTCGGCTGCAACTGCACAAAGGCAGTCTCTATCCAATTTCCAGGAATAATATAGCACCGTCCAGACTTCATAATTTTAGTGAAATAAAACTGTGTGCAAAGGCTGTACAGCTTTATGGTTGCAAATACTGGAAACAACACGTACATGCAGCACCTAATTCAGCGCTGTGGGGCAACTTCCAACATGGTGTTTTTCCTTCCTTGTAAGGATTAGCCTGAGTAATTCAGTGTCAGCAGATCACTGAAGCAAAGGACCTGTATTTGCTGTATTTCCCTGTAATCAATACAGGGAAATAGCTGTATTTCCCTGTAATCAGCAACAGCCAGCCATAATACTAAGTATTTCAGAAGGAGTACAAAAGTTGTCTGCCCAAAATATTT
The DNA here is from genome assembly GCF_000690775.1 of Eurypyga helias. Taxonomy (NCBI): domain Eukaryota; kingdom Metazoa; phylum Chordata; class Aves; order Eurypygiformes; family Eurypygidae; genus Eurypyga; species Eurypyga helias. The sequence goes on along the minus strand of NW_010234079.1, from coordinate 10,451 downwards.
TATTGGCATCAATTTGCAACAGTCCTCTACAAAACACAGCATTGATTCTGATCTACCTTCAAACTGCTTTGTGCTTTCAGCTTCTTCCTTGCTGCAAGACTGGTCCTGAGAAAGGCTACATATGAAATCACCTTGTTTTCAGGCAAACTCCGGCTTATTTTTAAGTTAGTCATGCTGTCCACCGCAGAAACCACAAACCTGGATGGGATGGACACACTGAGACCTGATGAAAACACCAGGTTAATAAACTGTCATGTTATTTAACATCTGCTGTTAGACACCTTTGCTTGACAGCTGTAATGCCCTGCTTGGTAAGAGAGTAAGGGTTACTTTAAGCAGCAATTAGGTAATAGGCTCAGGTGAGAAGAGCTAATTGTAGGCCTTAATAATGACCTATTTGGCACAAAAAGCTGTGTGTGAAGAAAGACAGAGGGCCTGTTATGCCCACCCTAGGCCCATTGGACCAAATCTCTCTACAGCAGCAAAATTTGTAGACTTAGTGACAGGCTCATAGAATTTTTCTCTTCGCATCCCAAGAAAGTCCGAAGAGGAAAACTGCATTTTTTTTCCCCAGGTTTATAGACACTTATGTCACAAATAATGTTGGTTTTAATACTGGAAACGAGTAGTAAAGACAAAAATGCATCAAAAATTTAAATATTAAACCCCCTTTATTTTCTGCAGGAATAGAGCTTTGCTGAGGCAACAGTCTCAAGTGTTGTAACTTTTGCCATGTCTGAGCTCACTGCCATTCAAGACCTACAGCAGACTTTTGAACTGGGTGGTAAGTCTTAAAATACAGCGTTAGTAGATTTGTAGGGACACTCATGACATTTCTGCAATTGCCAAATAATTTACCAATTTCATACAGGACTTGTAAATCACTTTGAAAGACCTCTCGCTTGATAACCAATTACAAAATGTGCAATCCAGAGAGGCGACCTAGGCAACGTTCGCAGGATTGCACCCTGTAGAGAAGCAATGTTTCTGGAGGATACAGGACAAGCCCTGGTGATTGCAGAGAACACAAAGCAGACGGGCATGCTCTTTTGTTACAAAGACAGCACTGTAATTAGAAGGAAAAAAAATGAGTGTGTTGCAGAGCCTCTGTAAATAACCCATCATATTGTGACTGACCTTTATCTTCTTTGGGAATTGTCCAAAGCATATGCTGTGCTTAGGGCCTGAAAGGAGTTAACAGGTGGAAGGACAAAACAGGCCTGTTTCAGGGGTTATGGGTATCGCTTACAGCACTGTGCTTTAGCAGACCAACTTACAGGCAGCTACTCCGTGAGTTCCCAAATTTTTCTGAAATTTGACTGGTTTGCAACCTGGTATATAGTTGGAGACCAGCTCTGTAACTAGCGTTGCTTGATCCTCTGTTCCTTATCAAGATTCCCGGAACAGTTTGGAACCTGTCTGACAGAGAACACAGGTAACAGACTGTAAAGCTATCCATTTGCTCCAGTCCCAGACTGAACTGGGGGTGGGGCCACACTTTGGATTAAAGGAAAATACATACAAGTCCCTCAAGTAATCTAGTAATTGTAATAGTAATCTAGAATAGACTGGATTAGTTCAGCTGGAAGGGAACTAGTAGACTGTACTGTGAGCTCTAGATCCAAGGGATGGCACACAGGCAGAATAAGCAGAAAGTATTTAAGCAAATTAATGTCCCTCAGAATGAACTGTCAGGGTCCTTCTACTGTAGTGGTATCCTGTGCACTACAAACAGTTAATAAGATGAGTACAGGGGAGTGGATTTCTAGTCTTGTGATACCATTTCTTGAAGAGTACAATACAGTGAAATAATGAGCCAGATTCTGCTACTTTCACAGCAATTTCCTTGTTGAAGTGTGTTTCTTCAGTGTATTATTAAGGGTACACCCATTACCCAGCTACAGGCTGCAAGAGGAGCAATGCTGAGCAGATAGCATCCACCAAACAGTTATGAGGTTTTCCTTTTACTAACCAGCAAAAATATCACTACATAAGATGGTTCTTTGCATTGGAGCAGAATCATCCCAAAAAAGAGGTGGGCCTGTTCCTTGTAACAACAGTCTTAAAAGATTTTTTGTTTCTAGAACTAAGTGAAAGGAAATGCCTTTCATTGCAGAAGTAATTTTAATAAGGTCAAAGGTCACAATAAACTATCAGAACAAATGTTAGATGAACAAAAGATTAAAGAGTAAGTGTGGCCTCATTGGACAATGTGTATTACACACTTCATTACTCATTTCAAAGAGAACTGGGACACTTTTTTAATTTTTAGCAACAGTTTTACAATTGTCCATCCTACATCCTTATTCTGTCCCCTCTACTGCTTCCCCAGATGCAGGAGTTGCATGTTTCAGAGGAGCTTGCAGCTAGAAAGGTTTAACTTACCTTTACTGACTCAATTCTTACTCTTTTGAACGAAATTTTAACAGGTTTTATTTTCTTTTAAAGCTTACTCTAGAATAGGCAATAATCTACAACCTAGCTTTGGTAGTGGTTGATGTACCATTTTACAGAATATTTGCTATTCACACAATTTGCATTAGATGTTCAAAGCACCATGACTGAAACAAAATTTGTATGAACAGTCAATGAGGCTAAAAAGGTATTTTAGAACAACCACTGAAAGCCTTTACTGTATCATAGTCACTTCAAGTGTTGTAAAGTAGTTTTCTACAATCTTCAGCTTTTCTTCGGAAAGCAGGTTTTCTTGCTTCAATTGTCCGATAAGTGCTTCCAAGGACCTGAGTCTCCCCAAAGTCTTTATCTCCTGCATTTCAAGTAGAGTGATCTTCGAGTGGAGCTTTGAAATTTTTTGCCAAAGGTGATCTCTGTCTATGTCTTGTTTGCAGTATGAATGCTCAGTTTGTAACACTTCACTTCCACTGTATGTATTCATATACGCAGATTTATCTGCTTCCGTCTCTTCTGTGTCAAGAAACTCTTGCTTAATAGGCAGGAAGGAACTGTTAACTATTTCAGGCTCTTCTGGACTCTGGGCTGGCACAATGATAGCAATGACAGATTCCTCACTTCCACTGAACTGTTCAATGGCTTGTGTGACTGTACTCAGTAAAACTGTGTTTTCACCCGTCGGCTGTACTTCAACAGAACAGCCTACAACATGAGAGCTGGGATTTTCAACTGCATAGTCAGTAATTGAACCTAAAGCATTTTTCAGTTTCAGAGATGAATTCAAGTATTCAGGGCCTGTAAATTGCAAGACTGTAGCTGTACAACCTACCGGATCCTCTATGGAAGTATGAACACTGGTAGCTTTCATGGTCTGAAGTGCTGCTGCCATTAAAACAGGATTGGATTGATGTATATGCTGCTTAGATGAATTATCAAGAATGATACAGTCTGCCTGAAAGTCCTCTCCGGTTTGAAGCTGTAGCTTCTGAATTTGTAAAGGTTCACTCAATGCAGTTGAGCAAACTACTTCTGCTTTTTCAACTACATTTTCTGCAATTATAGGATTTTTCTTTGGTGTACAAGGTTCAAGTGATAGAGATTCCTTTTGTGAGTCTACATTTGTGTCTCCCAGGCTTTCTCTCTTTGTCTCTTGCGGGGTCTTCTGAGAAGCATCTTTTTCCTGGAGAAAAACAAACAAACAAACAAACAACGCTGTAACTAAGAAATCACTTGAACATAATGGGGCAAATCTTGTTCTATAATATAGTACTGAATAACTAGTCATTTAGATGGTGTGATTCAAAAATTACACCAGAGAAAATTCATGTGTGTGTCTTCCATAACTTTGCTTCAGGTCCTAAATGTTAAAATATTATTTTAAAGCTCTAAAGGCAATAAAACTTTTTTTTTTCCCAAACTCTGAGGAACTTTGTTGATTTAAATGAGTCATCATAATTTTAAAAGCACTTGAAGAGAAGCAGCTAGACAAATCTGTTTGAAGAAGACCAGCTAGCATCTCCTATTACCACCTCAAACATTGCATTAAGTATACGTCTACACAGCACAAGACTTTGCATTCAAGAAAAAACAGTTTTAGCCAGTTATGACAAACTTTTAGACATGCAGTCCACTGCAAAAATAATTTAATAACAAGAAGCTCATGAACACAGGCTTGCAGAACAGTGAAATGTTTTCATGCCCAAATACACAGGCGGATTTTTAAACAAGCAAATTCTGACAACTAAAATTCACAATTCATAAAAATGGAGAACATTTTTTTGGATGGCTAAAAATGTTAACAGAGGGATAAAATTTTATCAGGACTTTAAACAGAAGTTGTTACTGAAAGAGGGATAATTTGAAGCTTACCCTTTTTTAGCCACCTTCTTTTCCCCTCCTCCACATGAACTGCATCATCACATGATTAGATTTAAGATCAGTATCCAAACAAGCTTTTTCATATGTCAGTCAGTGAAATAAAAATACACTAACACTGAGCATCTTATTTTTTTTCTAGTAGGCTTGATTATGAAGAGACCAAGCTACAGAACTGGTACTCATGTTAGGCCTGTGGACTAAACAACAAAACCAAAAAAATCCCAGAACAAAACAAACAGAACAAGAATCAACTTTAACTTTGCTAACTAAATATAGGACAGGCAAAACAAAAGGGTGGTGGGGTGGAGAGAAGAGGTCAGGCTGAAAAAAAACCCCAGATTATGAAGGAAAAAATAATTTTAAAGTGTATGTGAGTAAGGACAGCTCTTTCCCAGGTCTTTGTGAATATTCAGTCTATGTAGAAATTTCAGTTTTGGGGCAACTACAGAATCAGTAGCCAAGTCAATGGATACTGTTGATTTGCTGAGGTGATCACTAACAGGATATGTGTAGAAGTTTAGGAAAGGGCAGTCAGAAGAGTGAGATTAAAAAAATTAATGCCAGTGAGAGATTTGAGACCCCAGGAAAGCAAGTTCACAGTATCACGGATCTCAAGAACTGGCATCTCTTTTCTTTTAATAGCAGGAGGTGATGGATACACTGAAAGGAAACACAGGATCTTCTTTTCCCAAACTGGATAAATTTATCCAGGATTTCCCATATATATGGCCAATGCAAAAATAATTTAGAGATGCCATTGCTATGTTCTTGGCAACACCACTGCATCAAAAGTTTGCTAACTTCAAACTCTAGTGTCCACCTTTGTAGGTGTACCATGACTGGCCTATGGTCACATGCAAAATGAGAGAATGAAGAAGTAAGGAAAAGCCATCTTTTCTTTGGGGGGAAATCACAGTTTCTCAGCAACTGCACATAAGCACAGGGTAGCAAAGTCCAGTTCCAAAGGTAGCGATCCTTATTACAGTGACAGCACAGGAAAGCGAGGATATATTGAAGCAGGGTGGGAGGGTGGAAGGAAAGATATTTACTGCTGAGTTACTACTGCCATAAATTGCAGGATTTTCTGTTTTTGTGCAAGATTCATCAAGATTGCTTTTCACTTCAGAGAGTCAAAAGCAGTCTGGGCAACACTTGCAGCTATCCAAGAAGACAGTGAAATTTATAAATGAAATATAAATTATTTTGTAGAATTAATTAGCCACACATCTCAGTTTCAGCAATTTAGCCTTGATAGTAATTCCAGTCTTTCCTTTTCTGCCAACTCAAATACGACGATCCAGAGGAAGACAGTTGTCGTTGTTGAAACGGACACGACATACAAAGAAATGTGCACAAAAGCCAAAAGCTAAAAAAACCCCTTTATTGTTTACACAAGCCCTTTTTATATCTTTCTTAAGAATGTGTGTCCATACATGATTGGTTCACTCAAAGACCAACAGTTCATGATAGGATGATCTCTTCTTTGTTACATCTTCAATAAACTTCTACTTGCGGAGGCAGTTCCTTGATCTTGTTTACTCAGCTCTTCTCGGGACTTTCCTGACTCCTTAAGGGTACACGGTTATCTGCTCAAGGTCAATGTTAAGGTTGCATTCCGATCCCTCGGACCAGCCGAGATTTCCCACAGGCAGTTATGGGCCAGAAGAGAATTAGCAGAGCTTTGATGAAGGTAAAGTGCCTGTGTATCACAATATTTTTATGTAACCAATAGTACAACTCTGTGCCCACCAAAGCTGTTCTGTCACTCCCCTCCTCAGCTGGGTAGGGGAGAGAAAATATAACAAAAAGCTTGCGGCTCAAGATAAGGACAGGGAGAGATCATTCAGCAAGTACCGTCATGGGCAAAACAGACTCGACTTAGGCAAAAAATGAATGTAATTTATCATCAGTCAAAATCAGAATAAAAAGTAAACTAAAACTAAATCGCAAAACACCTTCCCCCTGCCCCTCTCTTCTTCCTGGGCTCAGATTCACTCCTGATTTCTCAACTTCTTCCCGCTGAGCAGCACAGGGGGATGGGGAATAGGGGGTTGTGGTCAGTTCATCACATGTTGTCTCTGCTGCTCAGAGGGAGAACTTCTCACATTTCTCCTCAGCTCCAGCGTGGGGTTCCTCCCATGGGAAACAGTCCATCATGAATTTCTCCAGTGTGAGTCCTTCCCACAGGCTGCAGTTCATCATGAACTGCTCCAGCGTGGGTCCCTCTCACAGGGTGCAGTCCTTCAGGAACAGCCTAATCCAGCCTGGGTCCCCTGCGGGGTCACAAGTCCTGCCAGGAACCTGCTCCAGCCTGGGCTGCCCATGGGGTCACAGCCTCCTTTGGGCATCCACCTACTCTGGCATGGGGTCCTCCCCAGGCTGCAGGTGGATCTCTGCTCCCACGTGACCCTCCATGGCTGCAGGGGCACAGCCTGCTCTCTCCCCATGGACTGCACCACAGGCTGCTGGGGAATCTCTGCTCCGGCGCCTGGAGCACCGCCTGCCCCTCCTTCCCCACTGACCTGGGTGTCTGCAGAGTTCTCTCTCACATCTTGCTCACACTCTGTCTGTCTGCAAAACCTAGTCTTCTGGGTTTTTTTCCTCCCTTCTTAAACATGTTATCACAAAGGCACTATGACTGCAATTGGCTTGGCCTTGGCCAGTCATGGGTCCATCTTGGAGCCAGCTGGCATTGGCTCAGCTGCAGGGGAGGCTTCTGGCAGCTTTACACAGAAGCCACCCCTGTAGCCTCCCAGCTACCAAAATCTTGCCATGCAAACCCAGTAAAATGGACAGAATTTTTTTTTTTTCAAATAAAACATGAATATATTACAGATAATTAGAACATCTGCATTACATAAATAGCTGGTTAGCTTTGTACTAAAATAAAATAAAATAAAAAACATTACCTTATCATCTGGGGAAGAGAAAATTGTTGGTACAGCAGTGTGTTTCAAGTATCGTATACCCCACCGCACGTCAAGGGAATCGGGTGTAAAATGATCGCTGCACAGAAGTTGGTGCTTACTTGGAGTCCATGCATCTCGCTTCATATTCCGCAACCATTTTTCAAGTCTCTCTTTATCATGAAGTGGGAATCTTTTTAGAGCCAGTGAAAGAGCAAACAAAACCACAAACAAACAAAAAGTAATTTTTTCCCTTCTTCCTTTTAAATAAATAATATCTTCTTGTTAAATATCAGTCTTTCTTTACTAAAAGATTACAACAATACATTTAAAAAAAATTTAATATGAAATGCTAAACAGGATGTCACTTTGTTGTTAATCCAATACTGTTAAGAAAGCAATATTCCTTAGAATCATGAGCAGTAATAATTAAAACAAAAAATCTGGTTTTGTGGGTATGAAACTAAGAGACAAGATTCATGTGGTCATTAAACCTGACCTGATCATAACTGCAGATTGTAAGAAGCAGTAGCTGTTGGCAGTATGACGGACAACAAAAACATCCGGATGTGAACAAGTGCCTACAGCCTCTTTACAAGAGCCACTTTGGTTTATTCCCTAAATAGAAGTGGAGCATTCCTAAGCCCCTTTTTCTTTTCCCTTAGTTATTTTCTCCTTTTAATTAACAAGCACTTCTTATGGCTATGCTTATTACCATACATTTACGGAACTTCAATGCACAAAAAACCTGGTTCTGCAGTGAGATGTGTTGCACAACAGAAGCTGGGGAGAGAGCCTGGAGTGCCCAGTGTCAGCCGAATGCTATGAAAGGCACCGGTCAGGCTACTTCTTGGCAAACCCTAGATTCCACCCCCAACTCCCTGAAGCCACAGCTTTCCTCTAAAAGTCACACATGGCAATGACTCTCTTATGCAGGCTCACAGTGTTCCAAAACTGCAAACTTAGCTTGTTTTGAGGGGAAGATACCTGAGATTCACAGGATAAACGTGCATGTCTTCACCCCTTCCCATATCTTTTGAATTTGTTGCCATTTAAGTTGTGAAGTTATAGAATCACAGAATGGTTTGGGTTGGAAGGCACCTTAAAGACCATCTAGTTCCAACCGAGCTGCTCCTGCTTCAATACCCCTTCACTCAACAAAAGAAACTGTTCTCTGGTGTAAATAAGACACAAAAAAAGGCAAATGGGGAGAGGAACTGGACAGAATTTATTCAGGAGCTGCCACTGCTGCACAAGTCAGAGAGGTGAAGAAAGAAAACGAAGGCAGGCAGTTAGACCAGCTGCAATTAGGTCACAGTTACAAAGTTCAGAAGGGGCTCAGACCCAATACCACAGAGCAGCAAAGGCCTTTTCTGGGGTAGTAAGGGGCAAGGTAATAAAGCTTGCAATTCACATCAGTAGCAGATGCTAATGTAGGGCAAGAGATGGCTATCAATCAAATCTCAGCACCCCTTCTACAGGGCCATGATAGTCATAATGCAGCACAATGGCTAGATAAAACAGCTGTGGTTTTGCAATCATCTTTATATTGATGCTATACCTCTGAATATAAATATGTATCTGCACTCAAATTTGGTTTGATCATCCATGTGGCACTCACATTCTTTAAAGCAATATAAATACTTTATTTCTCCTCATTTTGATGACTGTTTTATGACAAATTACATATTAAGCGACATGCTAGGAAAAAGAGCTTTCCTTCAATCTAAACTACAATCCCTTTCAAAGCAGACTTCCTGTGGGTCTTCCTACCTAGCCTTCCTGATCTTGGAATAACAATGAGTACTCAGCAACTGAAACAAAGTAACTTAGCTTGGGGTATAAATCTTACCCAAACAGATTTTGAAGCTAGTAGAAGCTACCAGAAGCTATTTTGAAGCTACCAGAAGGCCAACCGTATCCTGGGCTGTATCCAGAGAAGTGTGGCCAGCAGGTCGAGGGAGGTGATTCTGCCCCTCTACTCTGCTCTGGTGCGACCCCACCTGGAGTGCTGCGTCCAGCTGTGGAGCCCTCAATATCAGAAGGATATTGACCACTTGGAGCGAGGGCAGAGGAGGGCCACGAAGATGATCAGAGGGCTGGAGCACCTCTCCTATGACGAAAGGCTGCGAGAACTGGGCTTGTTCAGCCTGGAGAAGAGGAGGCTCCGAGGAGACCTCATTGGAGCTTTCCAGTATCTGAAGGGGGCCGACAAGGGTACTGGGAGAGGACTTTTTACAAGCGCCTGTAGTGACAGGACAAGGGGTAATGGGTATAAATTGAAAGCGGGGAGGTTTAGATTAGATATCAGGAAAAAGTTCTTCACAGAGAGGGTGGTGAGGCACTGGAACAGGTTGCCCAGAGAAGCTGTGGATGCCCCATCCCTGGATGTCTTCAAGGCCAGGCTGGATGTGGCTTTGAGCAACCTGGTCTAGTGGAAGGTGTCCCTGCCCGTGGCAGGGGGGTTGGAACTAGATGATTTTTAAGGTCCCTTCCAACCCTAACCATTCTATGATTCTATGATTCTAGTTGTAAAATTTATTCTTCAATTTTTTCTTAAATGCTACAAAATTCCTTCCGATAACAAATGCTTCTCATACTTTTATTCAACCTACTTATATTCACATTTATTTCTTAGGGTTGAGAAACACTGGTTTGAACTCACCATCCTGTAACAGCCATGTAACCACAACAGTACAGAGGTTACTGCGGGCCTGGGGTGGTGACTAATCAACCAGGTGGCTGGATAGTACCATGCA